>NW_006916008.1:162099-221206 GCF_000464535.1 Endocarpon pusillum Z07020
GGGGTGGGCGGTTGGCGTGGTGGGGAGACGGGTGGGGAGGGTGCTTAGAGGGTGTGCTGGGGGGTGATGGATTGGAGAAGACGGGGAGGGGAAGGGGAAGGGGGAACGGAGTAGGAATTGGGAGGGGTGGGTAGCGGAGTCTTGTATCAGCCTACGTGGGTGCTTTCATCCCGTCATAGTCATACGTGACATGTTCATGCATATCTACGCGTATGTAAATACATATACACACAGAGATGAACCCCTAAGTCCGCCTTCAATGTTCTTGTTCCCCATGGTCGTATCCCTTCCGTATCCCAACAGGGGTGCAAAATACCTCAACCAGCGTGGTCGATCTTGTTCGTTTGATGTGGCCACAACTTCTGCACAAGGAGATGCTTTGAGTGCATCTTTGGGAAGAAATACCCCTAGAGCAGGAAATATGTAGCCTTGTCGAATCACTTGTTTTTATGTACATACGTTGAGTGCTGGTGTAAAGGAGGCTCTTGTATGCAACCTTATCTGTGGATAAATCTTGCCAAACGCGCGGAGTGAGACGTTGGGTTTATGCCAGCTAACATATTCCTGCAAGGAACATCCTACCAAAGCCCGGAGCGCACGGATAAGATCAGTATCTCTCTGGCACACAATTCCGCTGCGCGAGTGCCACATGAATTCTGTCCTCAGGCCTTGGCCTCAATGCAGTGATAGCTGAACGGGACGGTTCTTGAGATCGATAGGTACGGTGTCTTTCGTCCAACTTCAGATCTGTGCAACACAGGATTGCGCATGCATGTCCACGACTGTGGTCCTGCAAATTGCGCGAAAGCTTTGCTTCATCAACCTTTAGAGTAGAGAAGTAGGGATCAGGAAAATCGAAGCCGAATGCTATACCACAGCTGTCTGCGCTGTAGAACTCGATTCTTTCGTTAGCATCAGCCCCTAGGAAGTAGTACCATTTGACGGCCCTTGCTGAGTCTCTGCCTTCTTGCACCAGTCATCTAGGTATGCGATTGCCTTGTCTGGGCCCTCTGGAGTATCGAAGATTTCTAGTTCAGGCCCTATCAGTTTCGCGTATGCTTGGTCTTCCCACGATAGCCAGCCAAGTCTGTTCGCTCTGTCTTTAAGTCCTTCCATACGTTCTGCCAGCTCCTCTGCCTGCTTCCAGGGGGGAGTTTCTACAGGCTGTCAGTCAAGGTTGCCCATTGGGAATCATGTGAGAGGCATACTCGTAATTTCATCACATATGGGAAGGATCGAATCGCGCCAATCCTGGCATGCTGCTAGCGCAGACGCCTGTATCTGCTCGTTGACCGCCCGCAGTCGGTCATAGTCTGGATTGGTGTTTTTGTGTACAAGCGCACTCTTCAGCAATCCAATGATATCAGTTCGAAAGGTTTTGTCAAGTCGTAGTAGCGACGCCTGTAGTCTAGCTGTCTGTTATGTTAGCGCCGATTGTCTCCATCACCACCAATCTCATATATGACTGACCAGATTCCTTTTTAAACCCCGGATGCTGCCTCAAATGAGCAGACAGGAGCTTATGCAGAAGCGCAGTGACAGACTTGGGTCCACACAACGCACCCCCAAGCTCAATTACCGCTTGGACAAGCTCTTCATCTAGAAGCCGAGGAGACCCGTCGAGTACAAGTCGACCATTTCTCAGGCAAGACACTTGTAGTTTAAGCTCAAACAAGATCCGGCGAGCTTTGTCAATGCTTGCAACTAGAGCCTCGTGGCAATCTGCGAATGTGAGATGGTGTGAACGAGAGAAGGAGTAATCTGGCAGGCACCCAGAAAATTCCACGCCATCTCCATAGAAGACACCGTTACTCCCCGGTGGAACAGTAGCCCAGTCAAGTGCTAATATCCCTTTTCTGCTATTTGCTTCCGGCATTGAAGTGGTATGTACATCGTCGAATGTATGCTGTAGCAATGCTTTCTTTTTGGTCTTCCTATCGTCTTTAGATGAGTGTCGAACTCCCAGCCGTTTTAGGAATATGGTGATCATCGCCCCGTTGTCTTGAGTAGCAAGCGTGAAAGAAAGTCACGACAGATTCAGTGGGTGAGGAACAGCTAAGAATGAAACGAAGACCAGGCGCTCTTGAGACATGCTGAACGCATAACAAGATATGGTCCAGCACAAGGCAGCTCAGCCGTAACACAGCCACCAATGCAGGCCCGATAGGGTCAAGCAATGGAGTACATACTAACATAGCGTGCATCGCCCTGCATCCTCAGCAGGCATATGTATCACATATGTATCACTTGGCCTCACAGGCAGCTCAGAGAATCGTCAACTTCTTAACACCTTGTGTGCCAACGCACTTCTTACCAGCACCATATCACTATGGCTAGCACAACAACAGCAGCGCCAGCTTGGTTTCCCCTGAAAGCCCCCGGTACAGTCAAGAAACTCGGTGATGTCACAGATGGCATGGGATACTCTGAACGACTCTTCCATTACGCACATGCTTCGCAGCGCAATGATGTTCATTTCATGGAATATCGCCTATTGCAGCGGATCAACATCTTTCGTCTTCAGAATGAGCTTGCCAACCTAAAGGCCGCCTTTTGGACAAATCTGGAGGCCGATGACGGTAAAATGGATCAGCTGAAGACGACCTTGCATGACTATGGTAAGTCTTGACAGCTTAGAATCTCCTGTTTTGTTCCTTGCAGCTGTTCCTTGCGGCTGTTCCTTGCGGCGGCAGAGATAACACGCCAAGACGGCTCTTTACATGGAACCGTGCTGGTAAAAACTATGCCTGCCCCATAAGCAGCTGCCGAAATTGGAGCTCGATCTCTAACGTGGCGTGTCCTCTTCTCTAGCTACTGCGCTCAGAGACTATGCCTATCTCAAAGACATGAGCAGACTTAAGGACTCTGAAGCAAAAGACCGACGACTTGACCTTGCACAAGCATTCCCGGAGCTTGCATCCCTACCAGGAGACCCGTTCAATTCCCGCTATTGTACTCTTGCGTCTGACGCTGGGCCCTCTTCCGACCCTCTTCGAGACTTCCTCAGGACATACCTGCCTCGGCGATGCACTTACACCAAGTCTGAGAAGGATAAACACCTAGAAGAATTTTTGGCTCGGCAGCCCCCGGAAAGCATCTCGCCCTTTGTTGAGAAGCTTTCTCGCTTCATCTTAGCTTTCATTGGGGGAGCCAGCCTCGTCGTGCCCATGCTGGTCATGAGCCTTCCAACTGCGAACAGGACAAAAAGCCTGATCACGGTATCTCTGGCGGTGACTATATTTGCAGCACTCATGTCCCTCGGGTTTAGAGCCACCTACGCTGAGACATTAGTAGCGACAGCCACGTATGCTGCAGTGCTCGTGGTATTTGTTGGTACCAGCATATAGTATGAGACAGTCCGGGGCAAGATTGCAATGGCCTCTTCTGGCGTGTTGCATCCATACAGTAGACAGGTGTAGCGCTGGTTGCTGTTTCAAACGTTGAGCACCGTACGAGAAGGTTGAGTTACCGAGTAGCACTGGGACTCGCCACGCTAGGGGTATCGTAGAACTCGAGAGTGCTCACTAGCCTGGGAATCTTCAGAGAGAAAATGCTGGTAGACGGGGTTTGTGCTGAGCTCGTGGACTTCAGCTCACGGAAGCAATTCGAGGCAGGCTTGGATGGTTGGGATGGGGAAACCATGTAGTAGACACCTCTTTCAGAAGACCGCTGTGCAAGGCGTTCTTGGGATATGACGAAGAAAGTCCCACGTTCAGCAAAGCTGAGGACGAGTACGGATGAGCCTTGTGGAATACTTAGGTATGGAACCTTCGGCAGGGAATCTGCGGGATACTCTGATTGGAGAGTAAAAGTGAGCAACGGTTCATTCGAAAAACCGTCCACGAGATCACGATTTCCATGCCGTTCTGCCTTGGGTCCTGTGTCACGGGGCCCCTGGGATCGTAAGAAGGATTCTCATTTGGTAAGGAATGAAGATGGCGGCAACCAAGGAAAGAGTCCCGAAACGAAGAGACGAAGAAAGCATTCACACATTCTCTATAGTTGCTTCGAACCTGCCAATTCAAAGCTATACAGTGGGTATCTTTGCACCACATTAGAGACGCCCGTCTAAGCTCTCTGCCATGTCTATTATGCACGACAAGGACCGCTAGGATCAATTCCTAACCTTCACCGTATCAAGTACCTTGTCAGCCTCTGCGGCGGTATTGAAGCCCCATTTTGGCGACTTCTTCTTTTTCCCTCTCTTATCTCCGAACTGCTCATCGAATTTCTTGATTTCCTTTAAAGAACTCATATCTTCCGATATTGAGGCACTGATATCCTTTAGGGCTTTGTCGAAATGTACAGCGGTCAGAGTACGCTTCTCAGCATGCTCAAATGCGTCATCACCTGTGTGATTCTGCGCCTGTAGGTTTTCCTCCTGAACGCAGTTCAGAGCAGCAGCCACCGAAAGATTCTTCAAATCCGATCCAGAGTAGAAAGGAGTCTTGGCTGCCAATTCCGGCAGGTTGACGTCTTCTGCCAGGGTTTCGCCTCGAAGATGGATCTTCAAGATCTCTAACCTGTCGTTCTCGGAGGGCAAATCAACAAGCAGTCGTCGAGGTAGTCTTCTTAGCACAGCGTCATCCAGATCAAAAGGCCTATTGGTGGCAACCATGATAAAAGCACTACCAGCGTCATTATTCATACCATCCCATTCTCTAAGGAATTGGTTAAGTAGCTCTCTATGGCTTACACGACGCTGTCCACCGCCGCGGGCACTAAAGACAGCGTCGGCCTCGTCGATGAAGACAACACATGGCGTGAGCTTTTTGGCCAGGCTGAAAAGAGCTTTGACGTTCTTTTCACCTTCGCCGACATACATGTCATTCAGCTCTGCGCCACTGACCTCAAGGACGGTCGCTCCAGACTCTTTGGCAACGGCTTTTGCTAATAGGGTCTTTCCCGTCCCTGGTGGCCCATACAAGAGGAGGCCAGGGATTTTGTCTGATGCCAGCACGCCATATTTAAAAGCATCCGGACGTATCAAAGAGAGCGCGGTCAGAGTCTTGAGAGCGTCGATCGTGTCCAATGGCGCATGGACCTGGTCGAATGTGGTAGCTATCTTATGTGGCTCGATCACGCCACCAATTAGCTTTTTCTCATACCTGTTGGCCTTCTTTCGAATCTTATCTAGACGCTGGGTTTCCGTGCGCTCGATGTCAGGCTTGCTTTTGACCCGACTCGCTTTTTGTCGGTCGGTCCAGGCAAACTTGGCGTTGTCGCTGCCCTTCAAGTTCGTACAAGCTTGGTTCACGCAATCGTCCACAGATGCTGCAGTGTCTGATTCCAATTGTCCGACTATCATCGTCGCAAGACGGTGGACCTGATCAAATGTCCATAGGTGGCGATCAGCACCAAGTAATTCAAGCGCGTAAAACCGTTCGATAGAAAAGTCTTCGCTCAGTGATATCCACTTTTGTTGTAATTGGCTACCTGCATAAAGCCCTGGCAGTTTGATGGACAGCATTTGCCATAGATGGCGGAGATTGATCGCTCTGGTCCGTTTTTGCTTGTCTTGTCTCAGGGTCAATCCAGCATCTTTTGAGGGAACCACGGGAGTGATGACCATGGTTCTTGAGATATTCCCTGGAGGCTGAGACTGCAGGCTACGTATGTTGTCCACGGAGTACTGCTCCCCTTTTGGAAGAGTATCAGTGCCAACGACCATCACCTTTTGGCCTCTACGCCTCCTACTCTCAATCTGAGCATAAAGGGCGTTAAGGAATTTTCGCCCGAAAGCGGTCTGTTGCAGAGCCTTGATGTCTCGAATGTGGAGGATTAGCGGTGAATCGACCTGAACAGCCGGGCTGGTAGGTGATGCCTCAAGGGGCTCGATGTCAGCTGTGCTATCTTTCCTCATTGCCCGCTTCAAGAGAGGACCTGCTATGACGGCCTCAATTAGAGGCGTCAAACGCTGTTCCGCCGCCGTTGCGCGTTGCTGTTCACTAGCAGATTTCCCAGCAAAGAAAGAACCTAGATTCGACAGCACGGATCCAGGAGAACCTGACTGCCGTTCCGAGCGTCGCCCTCTCGGCATGTCACCGCCAGCTAGGTCCAATGCCGAGCCTCTTACATCCAAGAGAACAGTTGGCATAGCTGGCCTGATGCCACCCAAACTATCGTCTTGTTCTGCTTGCTCTTCAAACTCGTTGGCGGGCTCGTCCTCCCGTCGGACCTCGTTATTGTGTCCTTCTTCCTTTTGGTAAACATCGTAACTCAACAATCTCCTATCATCCGCAGCATCGTCGGACAAACTAATATTGTGAGGGTCGCATGCTAAATCTGTAATGTCCAAAGCGTCCAAAACAACTGTATCTGCCCGCACTTCCAAAGCCAATTTCTGTACAAGTTCGTCGAGTAAATAATCGCCTCCTTCACCGGCATAATGCAGCGTAAGGTGATTCTTCCTCGAAGCCACATCATCGGCAACGAAGGGGGTCGGCAATCTTAACAGTCCTCGAGATGTCGAAACAAGTTCGTGCCACTGGAACGATTCGACATAATATAATGTCTTAGGAGATTGGGAAACGTCTTCAGAAGTCGCTTCGCTTGTTTCCTCACCCAAAGGCTCCGTACCTGGTGCGTCACCTGGGTATATATGTGTATTCTCAGCCGAATCCACATATTCGGCTTTCTCTGAGCTCCATTTGACCAACACTATTGGCGATCTCCCAATATCTTCCACTGGTTGAACGTTGTTGTCAATAAACCAGTCCGGGATCCGCACCGAAGGTTTCACTTCTTGGTGTGCTTTGCTTCTCTTAGATCGTCTCGCTGCGGAGCCGTAATGAGCCAAATCCCGTGGGGAGGGGATTGATAGGGCCGTACTACTGTCCTTCTCCTGCGACGTATCTTCTGGCCGTCTCGCTTCTGGGTCATCTCGAACCTCTGCACTTGTGACTGCACCGTCAGCCTTTTCAGAACCTCCTTCTGAAGCTGGTTGACGCGGTGTCTGGTGAAACTTTCTGCTTGGCTGGGGAAATCGTCGATTTGCAAGTCTGCGGCAGGTATATCGGAAGGGTTTTCGAGGAGCAGAAGCCACTAAAGTTCGTACAACAGGATGCATCTGGTTCAATATCGTGTCGTGCTGAGAAAGTATGGTGATGCGGAAGCTCTAGCTAACGCCCAACACCACAAAGCGGGCCACCCCACAAAGCGGGCCAATTTCGGGTCACCCACAAAAAACCACCCTCAAATTTCTAACGCTTATTACTCCACCAATTTACGTCCAAATGGCCTCAAACCAAGAGCAATTGATTCAGCAGGCGTTAAATGACCTAGATATAGGTGCTGAGAAGTCAATTCGCAAGGTAGCTGCCAAATACAGGGTTTCAAAAACGACTGTGGCTTACCGACGCAGAGGTCGCAACCCACGTACGCAAGCCAATCGCAGGACTCAACGCCTATCCCTAGAAGAAGAAAAAACTCTAATTCAGTGGATTCGAGATCTACAGCGGCAGAATCTATGCCCAAATTACCCTAGAATTCGCTCTTTTGTGTACGAAATCCTGCGAAATCGAGGCGATTCGCGGCCCCTGGGCAAGAACTATGTATCTCGCTTCATTTCTCGCCATTCAGAGCTTCGAACAAGCAGATCTCGAGCTATGGATATTAAGCGCCTCTCTGCGCTTGATCCTACGGTTATAGAGAGCTTCTTCTCTGAATTTGAACAGCTCCGAAGTCAGTATGGCGTCGAAATAGAGAATATCTGGAATATGGATGAAACAGGCTTTCAAATGGGTCAAACAACAAGCAATTTTGTGGCCTATGACGCCTCTATAGGGCGCCCTGTTGCTCCGCAGCCAGATAATACGCAATGGGTCACAATTATTGAGTGTATCTCATATCACCGCGCCCTAAAGCCCTATCTCATCTTTTGTGGCAAGGCACCAGAGCTACATATGTTCCCTGCTATTGATGAGCTACCTGACATTATTTGGGCCTTCTCTCTAAAGGGATGGACTGATAATGAGCTTGGTATTGATTGGCTAAGGCGGATATTTATTCCACAGAGGCCTATAGGCAAGCATTCTATTCTGATTCTTGATGGCCATGACAGTCATTCTACAGGCCTATTTCAGTATCTCTGCCTTCAAAACGACATCCATCCACTCTATCTACCAGCTCATGCCTCTCATAAGCTTCAACCACTCGATTTAGGACCCTTTTCGCCTCTCAAAGCAGCATATGGCCAATTAGTACAAAGATTTGCACTAACAGGCCTTGCAACACTCAACCGCAGAGTATTTACCAAGCTCTATATTGAAGCACGTCAAACTACATTTACTGAGCGAAATATTCGTGCTGGATGGCATCGTACAGGAATTTGGCCTCTAAATAAGCAAAAACTACTCAATGACCCTGAAATTCGAAATTTTGGACGTACTACGCCTGAGTATCAACCCCCAGCTACGTCAGATGGTCTCTATAGCACTCCAAAGCAGAGTGACAATTTACGCGCACTAATTCGTCAAATTGAGGCCAAAACAACGCCTCAAACAAGACGCGCTGTACGAAAGCTTGGCCACAGCGCTATTCAAGAGCATACTGGCGCTCAATTGCTTCGAACGCAGCTCCGAGAGCTACGTCAATTGGCTTTGAAGCAAGAGCTTACCAAACGCTCAAAAAGGATACAAAAAGAGACAAAGCAGCGGTCGTGGAATCTCGAACAGGTCAGGGCTGCTCTAGCGCCTAAAAAGGTCCATTTCGTACGCAAGGAGGGCGGCGAAAAGCGAATTCTGCGTACTGTTACATTAGAATAGGCCTATAGAAGCTATTTCTATCGAAATTAGCCAATTTGAATGAGTATAGCAGCTCTAATGCAGTAGAATTTGGTGTTGTTGCTAACCCGAAATTGGCCCGCTTTGTGGGGTGGCCCGCTTTGTGGTGTTGGGCGTTAGTGAAATATATTGGCGCTAACTAGAGTCTGCCACCAAATCCCGAGTACGTACGTAGGACTCCGTAAGTACTCAAGTACTCCTTGCCTCTAACGGAACGGGGCAGCCTAACCCTTACACAAGCACTAAGCTGGAATACGGGGCCTCTGCTAATCAAGCTTGAATTACGGAGTACATTTAATGTTCTGTTCTAGGGATGGCACTTTCTAGTTAACAGTTGCCAGTAAGTCACACATAGCCGTTGGTAAACGAATTCAATCAAGATATTGCAATCCACTTGTTTGAAAGAACCATGACGACGAAGCTGCTGAAGGGTTCATACACTACCGCACTGCTCCCAGCATAAGGCACTTATCGCAATGACATCCAAGTCACATCGGTCTGTGCAGCCCTTTCATCTAAACTTCTATAATCACAATGGCCGAGACTATACACTGTTATCGTGGGTGTAGTGGTGAAATTATGACTAAGTGCTGCACACCAACATTGACGGAAAGCCTGCAAATTGATCATAGCTGTGTCGTAGGCAGCTCAAATGGCGTCTGCTTTCCCTTACAGACAGTCGCATTCGGGGGTAACGTACCGTTTGTGAAGTACGGCACAATCCATTCCGCTGTGCACTCACTGTCCTGGGTGGCCGAATAGGATAAATGGCCTGTGCCATTGATAGTGAGCACGCTTGACCCTGGGAAGGCCTTCGACATGCTGAAAGCGCTGTAACATAGCTTAGCAGATTTGCGACGCTTAGGAGGAGGAACATCAAAGAGGCATACTTTCGGAGAGGAGTAGTAGGGTCAGCCGTGTTCCCAACGAACAAGATAGGATTGCTCGTCCTTATATTCTCAAACTTCTCTGCACCAAACCGTGAGTATCCAGCTTTTTCTGGCCTTCGCAATGGTTTTCGTACCTGTGAAGCGTTCCTTGGCCGGCAGCCCTGCACCTATAGCAAGAAACATAAGTATGGTCAAATGCAGTTGGAGAAGACGGGTTGCATGTACTCAAACAGATAATCTCTATCTGGGAAGACAAGCCACCAAAGTACTGGCTCACTCCTTGATATTTGTTGAACACAGCTTCAAGCTTACTCATCCCAGTTCCCTCCGCTCGTCCCCCGCTATCACTGCAGAAAATCGTGTAGACTATGTTGGGGCTGTTTTTGAGCCCGGTTGTGGTGTCGACCAGAGGAGACTCAAGTGGCGAGCTTACGTTGTTAACGAATTCCAGATACGATTTGATCCCACGACCGGGGGCACGGTTGTAGATCTCCGCTGCAACGCTTGCCAGTAGGGCGAAGCCTCTCGCCGGTTGGTAAAGAGCACTGTAAACCCCCAAGCGCCAGAGCGGTATTTTGAGGAGTCCGAAACCTGGGATTGGGAGCGGGTTTTCTAAAAAGCGTTGGTCGCCCTCAAAGAAGCGGTCCCGAATCTCTTTTGGACTACTATACCAGAAGGCGCACTTATCTGGCCCAGCATCATAGCAGAATTGGAAGAAGTTATTCAGGGCGGTATCGGCGTCACCAATGTCGAACCCTGGCTCCTTTTCAGGCTTATACCAACTGTTGAAGTCAACAATACCTGCAGTGGTCAAAAAAATCAATGTGCCCTTATCGCGAAGGGCTTCATAAATCTCTTACCATCTAGCGCCATGCGATCTATTTTATCCTGCAGAACGGTGTCAGACAAGCTCGGTGGAAGTGTGCAGAGTTACATACAGGGAAAAGTGCCGCATAAGTAGCACCAAGTATGGAGCCATAAGAATATCCTCTGTGGAGTGATGTCAGTCAAACACATTCAGCTTGGACAACTGACCAGGATACAAGTAAGAAAGCTTGTCTTGACCCAAGATTTGCAAAACGTAGTCCATGTCCTTTGCCACATGCACAGTTCCGACGTAGGGGACTAGACTAGGGGTGACAAGGTCACAGTCGAGCTCAAGCGACTCCCCTACCGCGTAGCTCTCGTTCAGTGATTTGTCGGTGTACCCAGGCTGCGAGTCGGTGATATCCCTGTTCCGCTGGGCTGAAGCGAGATCTGTAGCATCACAAGTGATTGGCGGAAAGGTGGATCCCACCCCTCTTGGAACAATGCCAACTAGATCAACGTCGTTCCCAACTTGAGCACGGAGCAAAGCACCACGGTCCGTTATGAAGTCGATACTGCAATAGATCTTAGCATCTGCTCAGGATGGGTTTGGGGCAACCTACGGATCACCACCCGGACCTCCTCCATTCACAAAAACCGTTCTTGTGGTTTGAGTATGATTAGAGGCACCAAGCTTGATGATGGCTAGTTGAACATCTCCGAAAGACGTGTTTAGGTAGTCAAGAGGCGCCTAGTAGAGCCCAGAAGCTCAGAGTCAGTAGTACTTCCATATATTGACCACTCGTATGTAGACGAGCCTCTGACCTCCGAAATGGCATCGGTGGAGGCGAAGGGAAATTTCAGCGTACAATCAATCGAGCACAGCTGACAGGACCCAGCTCGGCGGCTAATGAGTCCCCGTAACATGGAACCCAGGCAAGCGTCTTTGAGGGTGTCATTGAAGCGAAAGTGTTACGATTAGTCGTCGCATTCTCCTCTCGTCTCCGAATGGGTAACGGCTCAGCAACAACATTGGTGAAGACAATGCCAAAGAGACAGAAAATGCTGGAGTAGATCATGACGCTGGTATTTCGCAGATATCCTGAACGAAAGAGAAGACCGTGGAAGTTTCAAGATAGAGACATCGTACCGGCATGATAGCCTGTTAAATACTCCACTCACTAATAGCATCTTACCGCTTTCTTTTGCTCCTTTTGGAAAAAGCCTGGCTAGAATCGACCTTGCGATATATTCCGCAGTGTCCAGGTAGACGCAGCAGGCAACACGTCGCAGGCATGCGCAACACCCTAACTAGCTGCTCGCTTAAAGAGCTTGGACACTTTACTGCTGTGGTGTCGTTCCGGTTACGCCTGCATATGAGCATAACGTACTGCTGTACGTCAGTTTCCAAGAAGAGGATGTCTCAGCACGTCTCCTTGTCCATGACTCTCATGGCTAATCAGAGAAGTCGATTATGAAGTAGAAGATTGGTTTTCATAATACTCTGTAGGTTGCGGTAGATAGCCACTTGGGGTGCTGCAGATTATGTAAGCCCACGTGATCCTGCTAGTTTGACTTCTCAATATTCCACTCACAGAGTTGAGATTTCTATGCTGACTCGAGCAGAAAGTTTCAAATCAACTTACTAAATCTTCAGAGTTCCATCAGTGATAACGTCCCAGGCAACAGCTATTAGCTAACATTTGTGGGACAAGCTTCGAGATTACGTGGCCAGGATTTGCAGTGTTGGGGGCCACAGCCCTTTTCGATTGACTAGGTGATGAAGGTACGCAAGCCCGCATCATACTAGAGGCCTGGAACTTCTGTTGCAAGCGGGCCACTACGATTTACCAGCAAGACATGGCGCCGACCCCTTGCGCACTTTGTACCGACTCTCGTGCTGTGATCATCCGCCCCAAAAACCATCAGAAGCTTTGTAGAGCATGTTTCATATCACTATTCGAACGAGAGATTCATGAAACGATCACCTCCTCTGCGCTTTTTCAACCAGGGGAACGTATAGCTATAGGAGCGTCAGGCGGCAAAGACTCAACGGTTCTGGCTTCTGTCTTGAAAACTCTTAACGACCGATACAACTATGGTCTTAAGCTTCTTTTGCTATCGGTAGACGAGGGTATCAAAGGTTATCGTGATGACAGCCTTGAGACAGTCAAGAGAAATGCAGTACAATATGACATGCCTTTAGAGATAGTCGGTTATGACGAGCTCTACGGCTGGACGATGGATCAAGTGGTCGCTCAGGTAGGCAAGAAAGGCAATTGTACGTACTGCGGAGTTTTCAGACGGCAGGCACTTGATCGAGGTGCTGCGAAATTGGGCATCAAGCATGTGGTGACTGGACACAATGCGGATGATGTCGCTGAGACTGTCATGATGAACCTTCTGCGTGGGGATCTACCCCGTCTGGCCAGAGCGACTTCGATCTTGACTGCAAGTCCTGCTAGCGATATCAAAAGAAGCAAGCCATTGAAGTATGCATATGAGAAAGAGATCGTTCTTTATGCACATCACAAACAACTCGATTACTTTAGTACGGAGTGTATCTATAGCCCTGAGGCATTTAGAGGAAGCGCAAGAACCCTGATCAAGGACCTCGAAAAAATACGACCAAGCAGTATTCTCGACATCGTCCGTAGTGGTGAAGACATGGCAAGACTTGTTCCACCTGAGCTTCTTAGCTCAAGTTCTTGCGATGGCGGAATAGACGGAGAGGAAGGGGCCACAAGTGGTTGTGGCAGTACCAAGGGACGATCTGGCCATGGAGAAATGGTAGATATGGAAAAGCGCCTTGCTGAGAACGAAGCAGCATCCACTCAGGAGACAGAAGTGACACTGTCCTCAGCGAACGATCGGCCTCGGGACGCGGTTCAGGCAAAGCCGAAACCGAAGCCGTTCTCGATCCATGACAAGAGGCAGAAAGGCAGGCGGAAAGCCGCTGCACAACAAATGGGCAAATGTGAGCGTTGTGGCTACCTTTCCAGCCAAACGATCTGCAAGGCTTGTCTGCTTCTGGAAGGCCTAAACAGGAATCGACCAAAGACCACGATCGAAATTGGAGTAGAAGATGAAGATTCCAGCACGACTTTGATGAGGCAGGTGGCTTCTCTGGAGATCCCGTCTGCTTGGACAGGGTCTATCGAAGAACAAAGTTAAGTGTTCTTTCCGCAATGCAGCAATCTGGATATCTAGTGCAACCCAAGTTCGTCTTGATATTGCCTTTACGAGGCGGATGATGAGCTGAATTGATTGGATCATAATTCAGACTAATTGGTCTTTTTCAAGCCAATACAGGCTTCCTCGCTTCTGAGAGAATTGACCCAGCGAACTCAAAGGGCAGCTTGGCTTCGAGATGCTTGACCGCAGCGGCGAGACCGCTGCTAAATCCATCTTCATGCGATCCGAATTCTGTCCAAGCTTCACAATAGCTAATGCCCCGCTTATTTTGAATTAGGGGCAACAGCCTGTGACTCGAACGCTTTAGCATTGTACAGAGGGGCGAATATTCTCGAATACTCTGCGCCAACCATGGATCTGGTGGAAAGAGAGGGTTCAGAGCGACCAGTATGCCCCCAAATTTCTTCTCAGGAATATGCTGGAGGAGATTCATCCAGTATGTAAGGCACACCTCCGGGCTGGTTTTGATCGAAGATGAGGCCGGAAACGGTGACTCTGTGACATAGTTTCGGAAAGACCAAGCAACACGTCTCTTTGGCATAAAAGATAGATCGGAATGGAGGATTGCAATATGCTTATTGGTTTTGAAACAGCTCAATATGTTTCTCTCCTTGTGTGTTGCTGTCTTGCTCAAGAGTTCATGAGCTTGGTTCCCATACGTTGCTAGATTACGTGGTCGAATCTTCTTTCTTTCTCGTTTATAGAGAGCGTCACACGACCGTCTTTGCTGCGTCTAAGAGCATTGACCTTTGTCTTGACGTGCACACAATCTCGAGGAAGGTCCTTCATAGCGGCCCTGATGATTGCTGTGACCTACCATTAATCGTGTTCCAGTCTTGACGAGTGTCGAAAGTCCTCAACATTTGATGATTCCACATGAGGCGTACTAACGTGATTGCTGAAATCTGTAAGGCGCTCCATACTGCCGCTGTCATGGGAATCAGGTGTTCACCTGAAAAAGCCTGTGAGTATCCTTCACGAACGAGGTACGCTCCAATTTTCCCTTCTCGAGTTCCAGGTTGGTTCCGTGTTTTGCAGCTTTTATTGGATTCGTATTGTTGTGCTTCTGCTTCAAGAGGTCAATGGTGAATTGGTTGGGTCGGTAGATGTCAAAGATCAGCCTCCACGTCCGCGGCTTGAAAAAGTTCCTCTTTTGCGCAACGAGGCCTGGCAAAGACGTCCTTGCCCATTCAAACCACCTGCATCCCTTGGTACCCCACATGTCATTTGCGGCTTCACAGTTTGTACATCAATGTGTTTCAAAAACGCGGTAAAGTTTGCTGACACCAGGTCCATGATCTTTGAAGAAACGGATGTACTGGCTTGGTAGACTGACGATGTGTGGCTGTATTGACAACAGTCAATCTTGTATCCAGATTTGCAGATTCTCCATCGGATTCTTGGAAAGTGATTGTATTCGTATCACCCACTAACCGAGATCCAGACACATATAGGCGAAGTCCATAACTTATGTCTTTCAGTGCCTATAGAGCAGCTATCCCCGAGCATCTGCTGCCGGCTACCGCAATCCTCTTTCGTGACATAGAAGGCAGGAGTAGCGGTATCTCCGATCATGTAGCAGATGTCAAAAGAACGCTCATAGGACTTTTGCGGAAAGTATCACCCCACCACCGGCTTTCAAGCAATACCTTTATTCCGATAGGACTGAAATTTACTTACCTACACACTAGATCATCGCACGACCTGTCAACCCAACAAGCATAGTACTTGACTTCTTGACGTTGCTTAATGCCTACAGTGCAGTGGTACAAGAAACTCCGGAGAATCCTTGGCAAATCCAGAACATTGCTTTTTTCCCCATAGTCTAGGTGCCGGTGCGCTACCTCTTCCGGTTTAGCCCCGCCCGATCGGGGAACGCACCCTCTCGCCGCTTGGCCCGGGTTCGTTCTCCTCCATCGCAAAGATAAATTCTTCGTATACACGCTCAACATCACTTTGTCTAATAAGTTTATTTCTGGATCTCTTTCAAGTTCCGAGTCTGTGGCTCTTCCAGAGATCCCAATTCAAGTGAAAAGGGGTTTCCCTTCTGGGAAGAAGAGAGATTGAAAGAGTGGAGTGTGATCATGTCATATGATGGAGCGAAGAAAAAGAAGAGGAAAAGAATCATGAGAAGAAGAACGAGAGCCGAGGAAAGGGGCAAAGGCGGTAGCGGTCAAAATCGAGCCTGACAACAGGTATCTATTTCACAAGATGCGTTCGTTTCATACAGTGTGCAAAAGCATAGTAATAACGGTAAACACTTCATAGACATGTACTGCTTTCGGTTTTACTTCAGACCTCCCCCCTTCCCCCCCTCTCTCTTTCTCTTGTTTTGCCCGAACAATCTATTTAGTCTTTCATGATGGATTCGTTCTTCTTCCACACCCTTCCGGAGTTTAGTGTTTTTCGTACTCCCTTGGATTTTTCTTTTCCTACTACTTCTCTCAGTTAATCCCCAGAGAAAGGTGTGCGCACCAGGCACAGCCCAATTGGGGTTCACAAAAGCATAACAAACAGCGGTTTCGGGGACTTTGTGTGGATGATGCCTCTTGAATCTTCCCGCGTGCCTTCCATTGACCGAGAAGCTCGTTTTTCATCATCACCTTCAGGATCTCATCCTCTCATTCTACTTTATGCACTTCCTCCATCACAAATCTGAACTATCGATCCTGGTACGACCCACATGGGTGAGAGAACTCTGTTCTCTACATCAGCAGTGTGATGGATATACAAAAATTTACTCAAAATCAATGCATGAGGCTCTGTTTGGCTAGGTAGAAGTCTGGTAAGCATGGGTCTGAGGGCTATCGAGCACAACTCGAGAATCTTGTGAAGGAGGTCAAGCAGATACTACATGTACTGTCTAGAGTAATCTATTGACTCCATTCATGTGGGCCATACTGAGTAGTGGAATATTGTCCAAGGTTGTACGGAGTCGTGGATCACACTCGGAGCCGCCAAGAGGTCTCCATTGGCATGATGTAAGATTGGAAGATGGATGTCAATTGAGTCAATTTGAATGGATCCTCCCGGTCACTGCTGTTCGTAGTAGCAACTGACTGTCGCAGAATGAGGTAAAGCTTGCTCTTGAGCATCCACTCGACTGTGTGTCAACCGGGCTTGTCCGATACTAGTATGCGAAGGTGACATGAATTTATTGTAGGCTACTCCACCTCTCACACGTCTTTGACTTTGGGTGTGGAGCTCTTCTGGTCTTAGGGCTGACCGTCTCATACGCCATGAAGATCTGGAAGCTCTTTCTGCTTTTAGCACGAGCCGGACAGAAAGGAAGGAACATGATCCACCAGTAAATATTTTCTCATCTTGTCGGAACAAGATCGCAACCAACGTCCCACAACATTTAATTGGCCTTCTTATATCACTGGCAAGACTTCAACATTCCTGCGCTTCATCTTTTTCAACATGGCCATTAGAAAGCTGCCATTCATTGCGCTAACATGTTTGCTGGGCGCTCTGGCCTCCGCTCAAGGAAGCCCACCGCGTTGTCTGAATACCCTTGCATTCGACAATCCATCTTTGCGAACGATGTGCTACAATGCCAGTCAGTACTTCCCTCTCCTCCCACTTCCCTCTCGGTCTTGAGCATCGAACGGCTTGCTTACGTACCGCAGCATGGTTCATTGTGCCAGTACCCGTACAATCCGTCCAGTCCATCGTTCCTTACCCTTTGATAACGCCGCCCTTTTCCGACCCGTCCCTCTTTCCAAAACCTTTCCCTGCCAATACTCATCCAGTGCTCGTTACCGCTGGCTTTTTGGTGACCATCCCCCTTTCCCTTTTGACGTTGGGAACTCCGTACTTACTTGATCTCTCAGAACGACATCCGCCAATTCAGCCTCCAAATCCAGTCGCTTCTGTCAGCCAGCATCGTTATCCCCTTCACCGACCGCCTCAAAGATGGGAAAACGCCCTTCAGCTACCCTGTCCGTAACTTTATCGGCGGCGTCAATGGGCGAGACGTCAATGCTGTGGTCCCCACCCTCGTCGGGACGGCACAAGGCACCAATATCTTCGTTGCCTCCTTCACCCCCAACGATGCGCCCTACGGGGCTCTAGCCTCCGACCCGAACGAGTTCGTCGCACAAGTCAGGCAGGTGATCTTGCCAAACCCCCTCTCCGGCCCTGGAATCGCGCCTGCGGCTGTCGATCTCAATTTCGTCTCTGCCAGCGAGCCTCAGTACACCGAGCGTACCTTCCGTGCGCTGATCAACCAGCCGAGTATCCTGACGAATACAAAGTGTCAGCGCAACATGTACTATTTCAACCAGACATTCAGCGACCCCGTGTTAAGGACTGGGACCGCGACGCTTTACGGGCCAGCCCGTGGGGGCGTTCTTCCAGCTGCCCTGGATAAGCGGTACGAAGGGCAGGGAGGGTTGTCGGCCAGCTCAGTGACGGTCGGGTTCAACGTGGAGGACTGTGAGGTTGCTGCGGCGAACATCGATCCTAATGCTTGAGGGAGAGAGAGAGAGTTGAATGCAGGAGGACATGTGGGCATTAGAGACAAATTCACAAGTCACGCAAGGCTTCTTTCTGACATCCATCGGCCCTGATATAGAATAGTGATAGTGATGTCGGCGCCACATAAACGGGCTGATTGCGACTGCCTAACAAAAATGGGGCAGTCTATCTAATCATGAGATCCATATCGTAGTAGTGTCAGCCTGCATGAAAGGGCCCCATTGGACCAATTTTCCAGCTAAATACGTTCGAAGCCTGTTCTTCGCCGGGTGTATGATTGGTCCGGAGGTCTATTTCTGGTTGGCCAAATTCCGCAACAAATTCCATCTCTTGCGCAGTAACAGCCAGCCTTACGAAATATGTGTGCCTCTCTACCCTCCCCGCCCTCCCCCTATGTAGAGGACAGTATTTGCCATCTGCCGCCTTCTACTTCTACGTAGCAGGTTGGCAGATATTGGTAGGGACGACAAGGGACCGTCAACTAGATAGTAGCTGGTTGATGGCTGACAAATCCCAGCTATACAGCCCATCATCTAACGCCGAGATGTTCTGCTCATTCGACCTTAGACAGGCTTTTACTCGGAAGACAAGGGGTCCAGGTGAGATGTGATAGTAGTTCTACATAGTATCAGTCACTGCTTACTACCACTCTTGACGTTTGTGTGACTTCTCTTTCTTCTCAGTTGAGTTGGGGTGTATATGCAGTGTTCTTTCCAGGGTGTATAAAATATACGTAGTAAATCATCTTTGATATGTATCAGGATCAAGACCGGATTTAAGGCTGATATGCTTGGCATTAGTGACACTTTGGAAGTTCATTCGCTCCCAAAAGCGTCAGTGGTTTCAACCGCATAGAGCAGACAAGACGAGAGCTGGCTTGTATCATTCATGAACCCCCTGTGTTGTATATGAAAGAGAATTGTCATCCTGACAAGTGCTGCATCCTGTGACTTTGTCGATTCAACCAGACGTCACGGATCGACTTGCGTAAGCTACCAAAACTCGTCCAGGCTCTTTGCAGCCACCCTCACCTAACGACATAATCTCTCCTCATCCTCTCAATACGAACGTGGAAACAACCCGCATTCTTCTCGCTTCAACCTCATCTCTCCTCTCTACTGCATTCTCCACATAATGGCCAACCCTCTAGATACAGACGCTGGCTCGGAACTATTCAGTAACTACGAAGCGGAACTAAAACTCATCCAAGCAGACCTCAACCAGAAACTCGATACTCTCCCCACTCTCACAAGCGAAGAGCGCAAGTCTGCCCTTCGTACTGCGTCACGTGCCCTGGACGAAGCCAAAGAACTCCTCGACCAACTCGCCCTCGAGAAATCGAATATCCCCTCTTCCACCCGCGCAAAGGCGAATGCACGCTACCGAAATGCACAATCAGACGTCGATGAGCTATCCCGACGGCTGAAGAGCTTGGCAAACGATCAAAGCGATCGTAAAGCTCTGTTTGGGGATCGCTATACGGATGAGCCTGGCGGGGATGTGCAGCTCGAGCAGAGGCAGCAGTTGCTTAGTGGGACGGAGCGATTGGGAAGGAGTAGTCAGCGGTTACAAGAGAGTCAGAGGATAGCGCTCGAGACAGAGAGTATTGGTGCAGGGACACTCGCGGATCTGCATCAACAGCGGGCAGTGATTGAGAATACACATCGGAATTTGCAACAGAGTGAGGGTTATGTGGATCGAAGTGTTAAGACGCTGAGGGGGATGGCACGTAGGTGAGATCATTTTCTCTTCCCAAGAACTTTGATTCGTATGGTGTAGTGCTAATCTCTGATAATTCCAGGATGGCTACAAATCGGATTATAACGATTGCGATTATCACGGTGCTGGTTCTGCTGATTATTGGAGTCATCTACAGTAAATTCAAATAACTGTGAGATTTGCAGAGACAATAGAGGGGTTAAAAAGCGTGTTTTATTGGAATTTGGCCTCAGCGACGATCAGCATCGCTACATAGTCGACTACTTGTACAGTAGATACACCCAACATGCTACAATATACCATAATATGATGCTTCTGCAACAACACCTCCTCAGCTGCAAGGCATACATAAACAAAGATGACTCTACTCGGTGCCCACCGGACCCGCTTGCTGAACAATGCGAAAGCATCCTGCTCCACCCATATGCTCCAGGTTGAATTTATTTCAACCACCTAATTCCCCCGAACCCAGCATTAACAACTACTCCAATCACAACCGCAACCTTCCTCCTCCGGCTCCACACCCCTTCCTCCCTACAAAGCCAAGACAGACACCCTAATGGCCAAAAGAACCCCATCACAGCCCCCCACAGCATATCATCCAGCGCGCCCGCCTGGCCCTCGTCATCCACGAACCCTCCTCCACCTGCGGCTGCTGCACTAGCTTCATTTGAGTTGTCAAGCCACTGGTCTTCGAGCTCTCGGAGCGTGGTGGGTGATGGCATCTCGGCTGAAGTATGGGTGTGGGCTTGTATGGCGAGGAACTGGCTGCGCAAGGATTGGATCTCTGGGAGGGTGAAGCCGGCGTTGAGGAGGCGGTCGAAACCGCGGGGGCGGGGGACGGTATTGGTAGCAGCATCGTTGATGGGTGTTGCAGAGTCTGTGGGGGACTTTATGTGTTTTGCGGTAGACAGATTGTGTTTGGTGGCTAGGCGGGCTTCTTCGGCGAGATCTTGAGCAGAGAGTGGTACGTCGCCGATGGAGCAGTGGATGTAGATTCGGGAGAGGGAGGGCGGATCGCGGACTGGGGCTTTGCCTTTTGCGGACGTGGAGAAGGTGGCATGGTCCGGGAGCGGAGTGGAGGGACGAGAAGGGGTTCGTGAGGAGGGAAGCCTAAGTGAGGACGAGAGCGAGGCGGCATCGGCGAGGGATTTGCCAGCATAAATTAGACGGATGCGCCGTTTCGAAAGGTCTGCGGGCAGATGTGTGCGGATGAGCTGCTTCAGAGCTGAAGTTGTAGAAATACTAGGCTCGGGAACGGAGAGCAGTAGATCTGGAAGAGAGGCAGAGAAGCGAATGGTCAAATCGAGCAGCTCAGGATCCGAATCAGGTGGAGCAAGGCTCATGGTAGGAGTGAGGTGTGAAGTCACTCCAGCAGATTTCCCAAATCAGCCCATCCTGGAACAACTAGTGGAGTAACTACTCTGTGTCCGAGATGCCCCAAGATAGTCGAGTACCTATCTCCTCTGCCACTCGGCTGTGATGCATCTCTCTTGCAGTGGTGACTTGCAGTGCTTTGGCTAAACGGTCGCACTAGTCAAGGCCCGTCCCTCTCCGGTTAGTCAAGTTATATGTAGTTAGTAATAACGGGCATAAGAGAGTTGGGAGAAACAAAGAACATTTCGAGATACATTTCGCAGTCACAAAATATGTTTAAGTGGTTTCGAGAGGCCCGTGAGATTTCTGCACAATGTATCAAGGTCAAATATCTTACGGTGCTGTGAAAAAATGAGGTGCATCCCAAGACTCGTTACCGCCGCCGCAAACCCATTGAAGTCATGCAGACAAGGTCCCATAAGTCTTGCCACCTTACCATAATGGAACTTAAGAAGATATGGTCGGAAAGGATCCTAGCTTGAAAGTACGTGTTGTTCCACTTGGACCAATTTCGGACGTCTGTGACTTAGTAGAGACTAAAGCCTAAAAATTTTAGGGTACAAAGTCAAGATTGAGAAGATTATTATACTATGTAGCATGACTACGTCAGGCCTAACGTAGGGTGGGCATCCTCATGTCATGATTATTTTGATATTAATTGTTTAACAATCGTAACGCATTCCTCCTAAGGCTGGACATGTTGACATCATCTACGCTAAAATTGCAGTGCAGATCAGAGCCTCGTGGCTTTCTTCTTGGCGCCGCATGTCACGTGACTGCGCACGTGCCACTCTGCACAGTATATCCTCCTGAGATAGAATTCCATCCATCCACTTCATCAAGTAATACATACTACTATGCACTGCACGGTTGCCTCATCATGTCTGGACATGTCTATGGAGCTTTAAACGGGTGTGCGGAAGGACACCTCTACATGGTGCAGGCAATGAGAAGAGTGATACATGAAGTGATGACGAAAGCTAACAAAACCTGACCGTTGGAGCAATTAGTAAGGAGTTAGGATACACCACCAAGCAAAAAATACACCAAAACCCGCAATGTTCATTGTCCGTTTACTCCTGGCAGCTCTGGAAGTCTGCACAGTTCCACTGTGAACAGGAATAACCGGCCAAAGTGCAGTTCAGACCGGCATTTGGACATAATGGCATTGTGCTGGATGTAGTTCAGATTATTGGCTCTGGCAGAAATCTTGTATGCATAACATGAGGCGTGGACAGATTCGTGTTGAAGGAGTCTGGTTCTCCAGCTATTTCTGGCTGGGTACACTCTCCTCAGTATCAACGACTCCGTACAGAGGGTTTCTATTTATCACTAGCTGCTTAGCCCCCAAGTCCTGCCCTTGATATCGTGCGCTGCTGGGTGACTTATATCGTCCAACCAGTTAACGTTGGTTTGGAGAATGATCTGAGCATCCTGGACAAGACCCCTGTTAAAGCATAGCCGTGGAGTCCCACCGACACCAGGAGCTTCCCGGTTGAGGTTCGGATCCGACATTTCAATTGAAAATACATCTGCCTTTCACCTCCTTACCATCATCTCTGCGCTGTTACTTATTACCATATCAAACAATCTTAGTCCTTGCGACGGCGATGACTGTCTACACCGGTAGCCATTCGATGCTTTTCCAGCCTCTGAAAATAGCAGATGGAAAGATCACGCTCAAGCACCGCGTGGTTTTGGCTCCTTTGACGAGAAACCGTGGCAAGCCCTTGAATCCCCATGGCACCACTCAGAATCCCAATAGGCTGTGGTATCCAGATGATCTCATGGTGGAATACTACCGTCAACGCACAACGGACGGCGGATTACTGATCTCCGAGGGAATTCCACCATCGCTGGAGGTACAGATGTTACTCTTCTCAAGCTTCGTATCATTATCATGTTTGCCGTGACAACCACTTGCTGACTAGTCTTGAACTAAGAGCAATGGCATGCCTGGTGTCCCCGGGATCTTCATTGAGGAGCAAGCCTTTGGGTGGAAGAAGGTGGTGGATGCCGTGCACGAGAAAGGCGGCTTTATATACTGCCAGCTGTGGAATGCCGGGCGGGCTACTATTCCCCAAATGACTGGCTCACCGGCAATCTGTCCCTCTGCATCAGTCTGGGATGATCCTACAGAGTATTACGCTTACCCGCCTGTTGGATCGAGCGGGAGGGTCCGGTATGCAGACTACCCTCCAATTACACTCTCCGTTTCCCACATCAACAAAACCATTCAAGACTATTGCAATGCTGCCCAGCGGGCGATGGAAATTGGCTTCGACGGCGTCGAGCTTCACGCGGGAAACGGTTATCTTCCCGAACAGTTCCTGAGCTCGAACATCAACAAGAGGACGGATGACTACGGTGGCACGCCCGAGAAGCGCTGCAAGTTCGTGCTGGAGCTGATGGACGAACTTGCCAAGGTGGTGGGAGAGGAGAACCTGTCGATTCGTCTGTCGCCCTTTGGGCTCTTCAATCAAAACCGCTCGGAGCAGAGGATGGAGACGTGGCATTTCCTATGTCAGCGTTTGAAGGGGGCGCACCCGAAGCTGTCCTACGTCAGTTTTATAGAGCCGGTAAGCGAGTCTGACACTTTTCTCGCAGTGTTATCTTCGTTTTCCCCTTTACGATACAAACCTCTCATCACAAGATCTGACGCGGTTTCTACCCCTTCACCAGCGCTTCGAGCAGACTTTCACCATCCCCGAAAAAGACGCCTTCCTTAAATCCTGGGGTCTCGCCGCAGTCGACTTATCTACTTTCCGTGCTCTGTTCGGCTCTACACCCTTCTTCTCCGCCGGCGGTTGGAACGACACAAATTCGTGGGGTGTCATCGAGTCCGGCAAGTACGACGCCTTTCTCTATGGTCGCTACTTTATCAGCAATCCAGATCTAGTGGAGAGGTTGAGAACGGGGCGAGAACTCACGGCGTACGACCGATCGAGTTTCTACGGTCCTTTCGAGGATAATAGCAGAGGCTATACAGATTATTTGACCCTAGAGGAGGAGGACGCCATTAGGGGAACCTAAAGGTAATGGAGAGATGGAAAGACGCTGTTTCTTTCTTGTGTCTGGCTATAATCTTTGCGTGGATTAACATTCGTATAGAATACTCTTTCAGCGCATCCCTATCAGGAGCGCCGAAAGGACAGCCTAGATGATGTGGTTGCCGGCCTTGACGAGGAGAATCCTTGTCAATGCAGTTTTTCACACCATGCGTAAGTGAATAGCCGAGTCGAGCATCGCAGGAGTTAGAGAATATCTAGATTGCGATGCTAAGGCGGAGAGCAAACTATGGTCGTTAGTAGGTTGAAAAAAGAATCATCGCTTAAGTGCCATTTTACCCAATACACATACACTCTTTGTTCTATTCGACGAAGCTCTGTGCTAGCATTCTCTGTTGTCTCCATCCCATCTTGAATTTCACAAGAAGTGATCCGAGCAGACCTGCTGTTGATGCAGGCACGACATTCCAAGAGTGAGATACGGTTTGCCCTGGCCCGAATCGACGAAGAGATAGGGGCCCAAGACCTCCGGGTGGGACGATGTGGAAGAATACATATTCCAATCATCAGGCTCACTCGCAGTAGAGCAATCTCCTGTCACTTGTCAAAAAAGCATGCATATAATTCGCAATGCACAGTAGTACTACGTAATATGGTCTAATTTGCTTTCTCGCTTTGAGCGTGTGGGCACCCAATCAGATGGCGCTGTGTCCAAAAGACACTATCTCGTACGGGTAACAGGTAACAGGCACAGATACATATACGTTTTATGCAATTGAGTACAGAGTCGTGCATCAAAAGTCGTCAATATACGCTAAAACTAGAGCGCCACTAACACACTCGATCTAAGCTTTAGCGTGACATAAAACATGTGTAATAGCGGTAAAGCCCTAGAGCTGCCGCAATAACTCCCTTTTTTTCTTGTATCCTTAAGGCCCTCTTTAGGTTATTGATGTGGCTCAGAGGTCTGTGTCAGTTAAGCTTTAGCCATCCGCCCCTTCTTTATACGTCCTTACTGACAACAAATAGTATGCTAGCACCATAAAGGCTAGCTATTACTTATCCTAATTAGCGTATATTGAAGACTTCTGATGCACCACTCCGACTCCGTACTCCCTCAGACCCATGATCACATTATACCGGTACCGCAACATGCAAGTTGTCGCGAGATCCCGTTGGTCGTTCTATTATTCCGACTGGCGAAACTCCTTAGGAGAGACACATTGGTGTGCGGGGTCAACAGCATGCTTGAAGCCCAGGAATGAAGCGGGTCCGAGTCATGTTAGCTGCTCAAGATAAATAGGCCGTGGATAAGACTCGGTTGAGTGCTTATGAATATGGTCGGAATAGACCGGTTTTTGCACTCACGGCTTGTTTGCATCCAAGATGATTCTGCTCTTCAGTAACGTCCCCATCGTTGTTCCTGTAGGCATTGCACTTCTCCTTGCGAGCATTTACAAATGTTTGATTTACCCTGCATTTCTCTCTCCACTGTCGAAAATTCCAAATATCCATCCTGTGGCTGCAATAACGTCATTATGGATGCTCTGGATCCGTTTTCGCAATGTGGAAAATGACACGGTTTTCCAAGCGCACAAGAAGCATGGTCCGGTGATCCGACTAGGGCCCAATGAAGTCAGCGTCAATTGCGTTGACGATGGTATCAAGACAATATATGGCAAGGGGTTTGAAAAGACCCCGTATTACTCCTTCTTTGCAAACTTCAAGTTCGTTTCGGTCTATAGTATCGCTCGTCAGGATACTCTATGCTCACCATGACTAGCGTATCAAACATGTTTTCGAGTCTCGAGTCAAGGCCACACGCTATCAAAAAGAAGCGAATTGCAAATATATATTCGAAATCGTACCTGCAGAATTCGCCGGATATAGCAGTGATCACCGCGGCCCTACTGATGGATCGTTTGCTGCCTCTTCTTTCACGGTACGCGAAGACTGGAGAGGCATTCGACGTCATGCCAATCCATCAAGCTTCCGCCATGGACTCGGCCACTGCGTATTTCTTCGGTCTTGAAAGCGCCACAAACTTCTTGCTAGATGAAAATTCTCGTCTGCATTGGCTCAAGGTCTACCTTCGGAGTCGACCGCGTGATTATATGTTCTATCTTCAAGAGCTGCCCATGCTTACGCGGTGGCTTGCAAACATCGGCTTTCATCTTGTGCCGCGATCGAGGGAGAAGTACAATGATATGGTAGATGCTTGGTGTCTCAAAATGTGTGACGGTGCCGAGAAAACCCTGTCCTGTGGCTGCACGACTGAGATTGTCCCTGGAAATAACCCGGTAGTCTACAGGCAGCTGAAAACCATTACGTCTAAAGAGGGATTGGCTTCGGATGCGAAAGTAACTCTGAATTGCTTTAAGTCCGAGGGCTCGACTGGTCCGACTGCAGTGCCTGATCTGCGAAACATTCGATCACCCCAGCAACTGGAAGTGGCAAGCGAGCTACTGGATCACATCGTTGCCGCTCACGAGACTTTCGGTACTACACTGACCTACATATTTTGGGAGCTATCCCGCCACCCAGAAATGCAGCAGCGTCTTCGTTGCGAGACCCTGTCCCTTGGTCAATACTTCCTTTTCCCCCAGGTTTCACAAAATCGTATAGGCGAGCTGCCCGACGCTAAATCAATCGATGAGCAACCTGTCTTGCATGCCATTGTCATGGAGACGCTACGCTTGCATCCCGCTGTGCCTGGCGGGCAGCCACGACACACACCGCCAGAAGGTTACATCAAACTAGGCAAACATTCGGACATCCCAGGCGGCGTTCGTGTTGGTGCCTATGCGTGGAATCTTCACAAGAATCCAGACGTCTTTCCAGATCCACTCGGATGGCATCCCGAGCGATGGATGCCTAGGGAAGAGTCACGACCATGGCAAGGTACAGATAAGAAGGAGCGCTGGTTCTGGGCATTTGGCAGTGGTGCGCGAATGTGTATCGGAAGCAACTTTGCGATGCAAAGTAAGTGGACCCGACCACCTTCATTTTATTCATGACACGGAAGTGAGGGTAAATTTAATAATGACGCCTTCAGTGATGAAATACATCGTGGCCGCTACGTACGTAAACTTCGAGACCAGTATCGTGGATGACGAGGGCATTGAGCAGGCGGACGGATTCATTGCTGGACCCAAGAGCGACAAGCTGATCCTCAGCATCCGTCCGGCGCATCGAAGCTCCCTTAACTCGGTGGCTCAGTGATCTGACCACGAGGGGCTCAAAACGATCGGTCGAAACACAGAGCAACCATTAATACCAAATGTCTTCACAATAGCGCGCGACAAAGCAGAAAGTGGACGGGTCCTCCATGCCCCAAAACACTGAGTCGCTCAAAAACACCTTTCTTAAGCATACATCTTCACGATTGTCAGCCTTAACAAAGAAAAACTGCATACTTCGTAACATTGTGCTCCAGATTCGTAAGGATGCTGAGGAACTCTGCTCTAAGTATTTCGTTCGCTTTTACCTTCCTTCGCCGGCAGGGCATCAGCATCATTGCCGCGTCGCAGGACCGTGTCCCTGTGCCACAATACGATCTCCCTCAAGAGGTCTTGAAGGCCGGAGAGGGCCAGATCAAGCCGGTGAGTGCGGCATTACCGCACTTTGGAAAACAGATTCCTCATGCGTAAAATGTGACAGTGAACAAACCAATCATAAGTGTAGAAAAGCAGTCGATGGCTTGCACGGAACCTTTTGACAAACCAAAGTCGACACGACAGGCAAGCAGAAACCAGATCGTTTACCTCATACCATTACAATCGACCTGCGGATTGTCGAGAAGGTGAATGCTGTTTCAACGACTCCGCGCTTCGATGTAAATCGTGGAGGTGCAATTACCGCACACAAGGGGTATTTCAGTCTCGACAATCAAACGTGGGGCGATCCGGTCGCATTTGGAACTTGGTTCGAAGATGGACAAGGTCAGATTCTCGTTATTGCGAAGATGGCACGAGAGTAGATAGGACTGACCAATTTTGCAAATAAATCCGGGATTATTGAACCACAATAAGCCCGATTCGTGTGCCTTTAAGTAAATTTGGGAACGAACGCAACGCAATTCATTAGCATCGTAGATCTTGACGTCTGGGCCACCGATTTATTTACACCCCCATCACGCTGCTTAGGCAGATGGGGAGCTGCAATCGATTTCCCCCTTGTATTTGTTGGAGTATGCGTAGACCCTACATCGGGCCACGTTATCAGCTTTTCGTCATTTCAACACGACAAGTTCGGTCAGAGTAATACCGTCGGTACAACCTTGACCGCTACGTGGGACCACACCACCGGAATTGTCAATCAAAAGCGAGTCCAAAAGACGAAACATGATATGTTCTGTCTGGGCATGTCATTCGATGCTAACGGTCGTATGGTTATAACATGCGGAGAGAGTGCGGGGGGGACAAGCATCTACAATCCGGTGAGCGATGATTGGATATCGGCTCCAGATATGAATATCCCTCGTGCATACTTATCAGGGTTCAACCACCTGCGCCGACGGCCGCATCTTCGTGATTGGCGGTAGTTGAGGGGCCTAGTGGGTCGAATAGGGGCAACAGAAACAACGAAATATACGACCCTGACCCCAAGATCAACAATTGGACCTTGCTCGATGGATGTCCCGCGGAAACCATACAGATGACGGAAGATTGGAAAGAGGAGTATCGCGCTGATAATCATATATGACTGCTGGGATGGAAAAATAACTCAGTCTTCGATGCAGGGCCTTCTAAAGACATGTACTGGATCACCACAACGGGGAAAGGCGCCATTCAATACGCGGGTTGGCGTGGAGCAGTCAGCATCATTGACTATGGTGCCATGTGCGGTGTTGCAGCAATGTACAATGCAGGCGAGGGCAAAGTTCTTACCGCTGGCAGGTGTGTTAGAAGTAGTAGCAAACAGCGTACGGAGGTGCCAATTCACTTGATTTAGTTACTCCTATCAAGAGGAGCATTTGCTAATACTAATAGCTATAGAAGCGCATTACTGTAACAGCTCAGAAACAGCATTTGGCGTTCAATTCGTATAGCAATGCTCACTGCCATAAATGACAGGGCGTAACAGTTACAAGAGCGTTTCGTGCGTTTTGTATGCGGGGACCCTTGTACAATCATGCTAATACGCAACTGATACGTATCATATACGCAGGGATTCTGACAAGGTGCACCCCAAAATAAGTACAAAGACGATGATGGCACTGTTGAAGGTAATGAGTCAACAAACAACGCTTTCATCATCACGCTGGACAAAATCAACACCACGGTTGATGTGAAGACCGCGGGGCCGAGGAATCAATTTCAACCGTACTTTCCACCATGCAGTGATTCTGCCCAACAGCGAGACCTTTCGTGGTCAATGGCCAGACAGAGGGCCACGGTTTCACGGAAGACACTCCACAGTTGGTGCCGGAAATCTATTCTCCGATTCAGAATAGCTGGACGCCCGGTGGCAGCCCACTCGATTGTACGGGTTTACCATTCTTTCGGCCTGCTCCTCCTGGACGTTACTGTTCGTGTTGGCGGCGGTGGCCTCTGCTCTTGCGATGTGAATCATTTTGATGCACAAATCTACACGCCTCAGTACCTACCGTAGTACTCATACCAGTCGGCGACCGCGCCAAACGACCCGTAATCATAGAGATCTCTGCTGCGACTGTGTGTGTGTCCGGCCGCCAGCCTCACAGTCACTACGGACAGTGACGTGGTCGGCGCAAGTCTGATTCGCTACGGCAATGCCACGCATTCATTCAATAATGATTTAGAGACGCATTGAGCTGAAGCTCCGAAAGTCCAGAACGGCTTTTCAACATGGCGTACCAATTCCTTCGGAGGGAGGTGTTGCTATTCCTGGGTATATTGGATGCTGTTCGTCAGCAACACTTTGAGAGTGCCGAGCGAGGCCATGAATGTGCAAATCCTGATCGCATAATGATTGATGATAGCAGTCCATATCAGAGATCTTTTCATAAGCTCTCTGGCTCATGTCTGGACGTTGGACAACCGTGGCAACAAAAAAGACCCACTCGACTCGATAGGTGGTAAAGCTTGTGGAAGACCTACGACAACCCGATGATTCTCAAAGTGCATAGGTTGCATGGCCCAGGTTGCTTTCGAGTCAGAAGTCAATACATATGTCTTTCGCTGCTTGAATTTTATTGGGTCTGACGGCTATCTTCCTACGAAGTAGATACTGGACAAAGAATGTGTGTCATCCGTGACTGATGCTCCGAGCTGCTCTAGAACTGCTTGCCCACTTGGATCTTATCCAATCACGTAACATAGAGGATCAAAACACAGACGACTGTATGAGGCTGGTAGCCTTGCATCGCAACAGCGGGAAACAAAGGACTACAGCACGAACGAATGCTTTTGCCCGAAGCAGCACTCACCTTAAGCACTGCCCAATGTGCCCGTCAACGCAGAGATAGACGGCACAAAGAAATACTCGCCACCCTTCATTGTTACCAGTTTGGGAAAATGCCCAAGTCCAGTATCAAGTTTCTTTTCGCTCGGGTCAAACATAGTGATGTGTAATTGCCCGTCATTGGGTGGCTGAGCGGTGAAAGGGTCGAACCCAGCGGTACTTGGTGCCTCGGGGAACTCAGGATTATTTATCCATATCTTCTGGATGAATTGGAACCCATTATCAATGCTGCTCTGGTAGCATGCGAAGAGAAGACCGCGTTTGCCGCTCTCATCGACAGAGAATTCGGATCCATACGGGATCCCATTTCGGACGATACGAGCGTTCCTAGTGAAGACGGAATCGTCGCGGGGATTCGTCTTGCGGATATGCGCAGCTAGCGGACAGACATTGTTGTTAGTAAATTTGAAGTCGTTGCTGGCAACAGGATCACTAGTCGCGTCTTGATCTGGGAACAAGACGATAGGCGCACCTGTCAGAACTCGTCAGCCAGTCTCTCTTGGCGACAGGATATGAGTGGTGAAACAGCCTGACACCTACCACTTTTCCATCGTCCCATCAACTTTGCACCACAGTGATCAGCGTTTGTGCAAGCTCCATCTTTGAATTTCTTGGTGAGCTCAATAAACCCCGGAACGTTTTGCTCGAGCTTGCGAAAGACGAGAAAGCTGCCTTCCACCATCCACGCGGGACGTTTTGTAGGGTCCACTCCCCGCAATGTGGGCTGCGGCCGCGGCGGGGCATGAACGTATCCTTATTGAAAGCCGCGTCCTCGTTGATGCCCTTCAACAAGGGTTGTGAGACTCCGTCTTCGAAACCGAAGCTGAGCAGGAATTTGTCAGTATCACGTCGTGTCAGGCAACATGCCAGGCTGCCTTACTGCTCACGGCCGTTGAGGCCTTGGTCTTTAGGTCTGACTTGACCGTCAACCCTTGAGTTCGCGCTTGTCGGGAGTGATTGCGCGGCTATGTCAGCGATAATATTAGGATAGCCAAGAATTTTCTTGATCTCGTCCAACTTGCTGTTGACTATTTCCTGACAATGTCCGGCGACTTTGAGTATTCCATGAATTGGCGATGCGTTGAACAGAGGATCCCAGCTGGTAGGAGCCGGGTCGTTCAAGTTTTCCGGACCGTCTCTTGCCATGCCTGCGGCAAACGCAGGATCTGACGTTGTGAGGTTGTCCAAGTCTAGTCCACGCCCAGTCAAGCCTGTTTGAATCTGCTCAAGTCAGTATTCGTGATGGATGTGCCTGTCGGAATAATCACCTTGTCCAAGCCTGTCTTTGAAAAAGCAATTAAGGCATTCGAGACGGGGACAATTTCATTTTTGGGCGCGCCATCCACTTTGACCCAGTCGTCGAGGACTTTTTTCAGACTTGAGATCTTCCCTGAGTTCCCCAAAGCAGCTAACGCGGTGGAGAAATCCTTCTCTTTGCCTGGCACGATCGAGAAAAAGTAGTACGTTTCCTTGATTTTTGGGAAGCCACGGCTAAACAAATCACCTTGCACATTGTCGAGGTTGACTGCCGCCATAATGATCAGGGTAAATGAAATAATGGTGCTGTTGCTCGTTTAGAACAGAGCTGCAGAGAAGCGCTTCCAGTAGATGAAGTGATTCGGTTTTGCAAACATCATGGGCACATGCATCCATTTATTTAAACCTGCTCCGGCCAAGGTCGCCAACCTCTCAACTTCCACCCAATCCTGGTCACTTGTTTTGAAGACATCCCAATGCTGACAGTCCTCAACGCGAGATGCATGCAGCCACATTCGAGAAGAGAAGTACAGCGTGGGGGGAGAGTTTACGGCATCTCAGAGCTTTTGGCTGCTGTAGGATTTTTGTAGTGTACATGTGAACTAAGCGCAAGCCACAACCATGGAATATGGGAACGAGCTCGCAACTTTATTGGCGTGATCGTTTTGCGAGTAGAGAATTTCTGAAGAAAATTGTCAGCTTCAGGCGAGGCGCCCATGGCTGGCTGGGGCTCTCAAGGCTAGCTGGCTTCTCAAGGCTGGCTGGGGCTCTCATGGCTGGCTGAGGCTCCATATCCGGTATGGAGCTCATTCTAGCTTCGTCTGGGAGTTCTCTCGTACATTTGGGGTGCAGATATAGATGAGGTGACATTGGACGATGTGAGAAACAGTACTGGCATCGCGGGCGTGTACGGACTTGGTGGCAATTCGAGTGACACCTGGATGCATCTGGAATCGATTGCTTTCAGGCTAAAGGAGTGCCTCCCAGCAAAATCCTGTGCTCTGGTCGCGACCTCCAGTTAGAATGGCGCCACGGCCTTCAGACAGTCGACTTTGGGCGTTGATCATGCGAAAAGCCCGTTGAGCAGCCTGTTAGACAAGAGACACGGTGATACCGGCCATTATAGACATAATGAATCGGTAGGAGAAAGATCTCCTGAAAGAATCGTGATGAAAGCAAGTAAAGTGGGCCTTAGGATGCGCCATGAAACGGACTAGTGATTGGCCGGTCTTATAGGCGTTGCTCCAAGAAGCCACGATACAAGTCAATTTGCAATACCACACCGTGGCTTCTCTTCTTCAGCACCCGCATTGCAGATACGAAAAGGCGGTCTACAGCAAATTCTGGTGAATATTGCCCAGACCAAGACCAATCGGCCAAGTTCTAGTTTTGTATCGGCATCGCGAACGAACAGTGATGTCCTGCACCGGTTAACATCCATTATTATGGTGGATTGAGATGATTGATTTGATGATGAGCTGGCCAAGGTTGCCCGAGAGCAACGAAAGCTAAATATTCTAACGACGCCAAGCAAATCTAACACGTGACATCCATCCTCGAGTTTCAGCTGCCTCAGTATCAGGTTGTCAGCTTCTATGAGCAGCGACCGATGAAGTCTTTCTCCACCTTGGTAAGGTGAACATCATACACCACCTCGCTCCGTCCACTGACTGCGACCAGATCATCAAAAAGCATTCAGCCTTGCTTGAAGTCAAGCAGGAAGAGCAGATCCCTGTCGACGCCGACCACAGCATAATGTGTAAGTTCGAGGCGGGCAGCGATGACATTTTTGAAGCAGGGTCCCCGGGCCACCGGTTAGGCGAGTATGTCGCCATGACACACCGGTCGAGTGCCGTTTATCGGACTTGGTCCGCGTGTACTGCAGCTTACGCTATGAGAAGCCAGACCACTATCCTCGACTATTAGAATCTGCTGTTGGAATACAAACTTTGCTTTGGCAATTAATCCCATACACTTCAAGCAATGGCCTAGCTCGTGAAAGGCTAGTCTATCTGTATTCTTACCTGCTTCTATCATTCTACGAGATATAATATAGCAATTTGAATGTAGCATCTTACCCTATCATGATCTTCTTGATATACTTTTCTAAATAACAGATCTCATCTTATTTCTTGGATACCTCTCTTTTGTAATCGTTCACTACTATCTCAGCGATAATGTCAGCCGCTGAGTCTGTTGGCCCTTTATACTAGCCTAAAGACGTTGTGGTGCTTGAAAATGTTCAGCGTTGAAAATTGTGTCTTATAGAAGATTGTAGCTAAGCTTTGCGGTGAGGAGAAAAGGGAGATAAGAGAGCAAGAAGGCAGATTTCCCAGGAACTGTGGGTTGCTTATCCTTCTTTGCAAGTATATATGTTAAAGAATATAAAAGTAGTACTTTGACTGTATGATAGGACAAGAAGAGAGTAAGAGATAGAGAGAAAGCGAAGATATGAGAGAGAAGGAGAAGAGAGGGTATCTTGTTAAGGACGGAAGGGAGGTAAGAAGAAGACTTAACACGGAAAACCCTTCCCTCTCCGTTGAACAGGGTCGCGCCGAGCGGCTACGTGGGAGATCATTATAGAGAGGCCATCGTAAGGCCGGATTATGCAGCGCTCACCCACAAATCACCTTAGGGTGCCCAGCGGTGGGTGAGTAGTGGGAGAGCAGAGGTGAGCTGGTGATGAAAGCGGCGTTGAGCGATAAGGGATGAGTGTCGAGGTGTGTGCCGAGCAGATTTTACTACTACGTACGTACTTCACTTGTGCTACCAAGATCTCTAGTGCAGACAAATTGGTACTATACCGATTTCAGCTTAGCAGTAAGCTAGACTGCGGTGCCCCAGTGCTTAAGCTTCTAACTTAGGAACTTTTTTGAAGCAATAACAATCATCTTTGGATAAATCCTCTCACAGCCAGATTGTTGTGCTCTCCCCTGTCCTGGTTCTCTTCAGAGGGAAACGCAGCTCCCTATGTCCACCTAGTCTCCCTGTTCGGCTTCTTGAGAGGCGGCTAGGGCGCTCTTTCATCCAATTGAGTCGACAGTCGGGGCTGCGCCTATCACTTCGATGAATCAAATTCTGCTATCCGAGCAACTCTCTCGTCTTTAGGATGGCCGGTTTTGACCACAAACACAAGCGTTGAGCTAGCGTCACACAGGAGCATTTTAATCCTGAGGACGTCAATTCGGCATTCAGAAGCTGCTGGAAAAATGTTCTCTCGAATCGACTGCGTACTGGAGAGTGGAAAATTGATCGAATCATGTGAATCTCTGGTCAGCTCCTCGATCCCATTATCACCTAGTCCTTTATTTCATGATGATTTGTAAAACCGCTAAACTAGAGTCTTTGACCTTCCTGGAATGAAACTCAATTGCACACGTCAGGCTGATCAGAGCTTTTTGTTTCTTCTTTCTAAATCCTCCAACCAAGCAACATACTGACATGACTCGATGCCACAGGTCCTCCCATGATCCCCGAACGTGAGTTATACTCTAGCCTGAGCTCTCCTGTCCCTTTCCATGATGATCATTTCATTCAATATACGCTGGAAATTACCGGCTGAGATCGCAAGATCGACGACGAAATCAAAAGGCTTTTCCTGAAGAAAGACAATACATTTCTCAGTTCTCGACTCTGTACATCTGGATGCGAAGCTGATGATTCACACAGCGAAGGAGATGCATGACCAGACAGAGCTGGCTAAGCTCCCCGGATCGTATATTTGGTAAGACTCACTTTGTCATACCTACCCTCTACCATCCTGATGAATGGCACTGGGCTCCGACAGGCCCTAAAATGGTCTGGTCATGACAGATATGCCCTCTTGAGGCAGGCTTAGAAACCCTCGCCCACTGAATTTGGAAGCAAGACGATGCATCCCGTATCATTCTTGCGCTTTTCCATGCTGACACCCTACGCAGATACCATCAACACAAGCGCCGACATCATCACTCTACCAAATCAGACTCTATGGGCAATTACGTATGAGGTGAGCGGATACTTTTACTCCAAACGCATTGCTTTCGTGATGAACATCTTAGATGACGAGTCTTATTCGATTCCTTCGTTGCAGACAACACAACTTATACCATTCATGCATTTCTGATATTGCTTGCTTTCGTATCGCAATGGATTGATGAACCCTGAGGCGCAGAACTGACACCAGCATCAGATGATTTAAGCATCCCTTTCTTGAATCTTAGAACCTTCAATATGTAAGGCGGGCTTTCCTTTCACCAATTTCCCATTTCACCTGATGAATCGACATTACAAAGACAAGCATATGTCCGAGTCAGCAACTTGTTGATCAAGACGAGACCGTCCTCCCTGATCCGCAGATCTATCTTCCTCTCCTGGAAAACACCACCAACACGGAGAATTCCTGACACGTACTAGTTGAAAACTCCTTCCATCTCCCTCAACGCCTCCAGATCTAAATCTACAGTAAGTTCTGCTTCATTCCCTGACATTTCGCTGCACACCCTTGGTTCTACCTCTCATGATGATTTATTCTACAATCACGACGGTCAACCTAGCTTCTCGGAAGCATTGATGACCACCGCCCTTGACCGGGCTTAGATCTGATCTTTGGCAATCCTCCTCTGCAGAATATCTCCCGCTGTCTGAACGTAAGCTAATCATCCTCTTCGTTAGGAACAGGCCTTCCTGCCACTTCTTGAAGGATGCGACCTTGCAAACTGAAGGCCAAATTGGTAAGTCCACACCCCATCGAATCGCCTCTTATCACATCGCAGCTCAGCGGAAAGGCTGTCTTACTACTGCCTGCCTTGGTTACCTGGTCTTCTTGTTTGGAACTGCCAAGCAACTGCTCAATCATGTTGTACGGAGGGGCGAGAGACATGATTCGGTTGGCGTAGATTGGCGTGAACTCTTGGCAAGTTGCAAGTAGAATAGTACAAAGTGTGATTGTGGTGTCAGAGATCGCTCTTTTCTTCCTAGTGATTCTTGAAATATTGCTTTCAACATATATATATCGTGTCCAAATACTCCACCACCCAGCCATAACCTGTCAGACAGCCACCAATATCCAAACCCATTGATTCACTCCACATCCTCCAACAGCTCCTTATCCCAACCCCCCTCCTCCACCAACCAGGCCCTAACCCTCTCCCTCGTGCCGGCAATCGCACTCCCCAACGCCTCGGTCCACTGCCCCTCCACCGTGGCCACACGATCCTTCAGATCCGCCGTGAGGGCCCTTTCCTCCACCTCCCTCCTCTCCTGCGCCTGACGCTTGACCTGCTCCTCGAACAGAGCGGCCGCTGCATCCTCGTCCGTTCTGCCGGCCAACTGCCCCACCTCGGCCACCCTGACCCTGGCGACCATGACCCCGGTCCGGACCTCGTGCAACAGACACAGCAGATTGACCTGACTCTCGATGAACTGATACGCGCTCCTCTCCGCGTGGCGGAGCAGCGAATAGAGATACTGCATCGGGAACTGGCGGTACGAGGGGTTCTCCTGGATCTCCTCGCGTGGGATCTGGATCCCACTCCACCCTTGTCCTCCACCACCACCCACACCGTCTACCGCGGCCATGGTCGGTGTCGCGTGACGGTCTTGTTGTTGTTGTTGCGGATTCCGCTCCGGGATCTTCAGGCAGATGGCCAGCAAACCCGGTGCGATGTCCCAAAAGGCCGAAAGCTGGGCTTCAACGCCGCGAAGCACGTTTTCTTCAATCACCGACAGAAAGGATTCGTGCCGCTTCAGGACGGCGGCTTCGAAGGCGGTGGTTCGGTCTTGGGTGTCTCTTGTAAAGAAGACGGTGGTCTCGCGGATTTTATCCTTGTTGCCTGATTGCTGGTAAGGGAGCGTGACGATGGTTTGATATTTTGCGTTGCGCTCGGTAAGCAGGCCGAAGACTTCACGGTGGAGTTGTTCACGGGCTTCGAAGAGCCATTTTAGCTGAGTCAATTGTTCGAGGAGCTCGGGCCGTTCGTCGCCCGCAGATTGGGTAGCGTTGGGGTTGTGGAGTTGGGCGTCGGAGAGGAGTTGGGATTGCAGCTCGGTGATGTGGTGCGTGGTTTTGGAGATACGGTCGTTGAGGAGATCGTGTAGGGGGTTCAGGACCACGTCCTGGAAGGAGTCGAATTCCGCCTGGACCCGGCTCTTCTCTGCCGCCTGTTCTTCGCTCTTCATTGCTGCTTCGGCCTCGGCGGCTTCGGCGTAGGAGATGCTGCCTTCTTGGATCTGGGCTTGGATGTTTGTTCTGAAATTTCGCCGGTTCTCGGCGATGCGGGCCTGGTTGTCCTTTGAGAGGGCTTCAATGCTGGCTTTGTAGCGGGTGCGACGAGATGTTAGCTCTGTGAGGTCGGAGACAGTGCGGACAAGGGTTCGATAGGAGAGAAGATCCGGATGTTGGTTTTGGACGGCAGGATAGTGGCGTGGGTACGGCGGAGGGAGCGTAACCAGGCGTGAGACGTCGAGGGCGGCGCAAGGTGATGGAAGCGGTGGTGGCATACCAGGCGTGGTGGAGGGCTCAATCTCATGCAAACCCATCTTTTCAGGAGGGTACTCATTCTCTCCGTAGCCGATTTGGCTAGGTTCGGGATCGTGAAAGTCTTCACCTTCCATTGCGAGTTGAACTTCATGTAAAGGGAGGCCCATATATTTCGATTCGCGCTTGGATCGTTCTACCCGTCTTGTACCACCCCCCACTTCTGAGCCAGTCTGCGATTCCCACCACCGACTCGGTGCTCGACCTCTAGAAGACTGTTCATCATTCATCGACATGCTGACAATTGGTGAGAGGGCAGGCTGATATCCACTCCACCACATGGAATCTGGTCTCCCCTGATCAGGCCGTGTAGGCTCTGGCCGACCCTCTGGGCACTCATTTCGGGAGTGAGGTGATGATGGTTCAATTGGAGAGGCGGCAGTTGTTTCCTGGAGACCGCTAGATCTGCGCGGCGCATGGATATTGAGCTCGAATAATCTATCACGAGTTTGGCGAGGATCAAAGGAAGGAAAAACGGCGGCATAGCGCCGTCTTCGAACCCGTGACTCTGCGAGGATGTATTCGGAGAAAAGTTGAAGTCTGTCCTCGTCACTTTCTGCATATTGTTCCTTTTCCAGAAACGTTTTCGTCCGGTCAAGGCAATCGCGGACGAAACTATCGTGATCTAGATGGATGGTCCTCGTAGTATTCGAGCGTGCTGAGGACGGCCTTCTTGGCGACAAGGGCGCGGGTATTCCAGCGACTTCATTGGGCATATGTAATATATGTGAGATAGGCCTGATTTGCAAGTTCGAAGGAGGAATCAATGAGGACTTGGGCGACCTTGCTTGTTGAAGTGGAGGAGTTGGTAAAGATCTAGGAGGTAGGGAACCTGCCGTGTTTCTGACCAATCGTGGCGAAGACAGACCGTCGGTAGGTGAAAAAGGAGGCGTAGGGCTTGACCCATCGATCGACATCTGAGGGCGTCCCGAACCCGGTCTTGGGGTGTTGCGAGAAGATCCAGTTGCGGAGTCAACGTGCAGGTCTGGTAAGGTACTGCCATGGACTTGCTCATCCATCGTAGCACTGCGGGAACTTCTACGCGTTCTCGGCGTCGACTTCGTAATGGTTCTCCTTCGGCTCAGACCACTTCCACCGGCTGGCAGTGTCAAATCTGCAGGGGTCACATCAACTTTAGCTTCAGCCCAGGGATTGGTGCTAGGACCGATCGCATTGGCTTCGTCTGCTTGACAATCACGGGCACTTCTGCTCTCACTCCTGCGCTCCCGAATCCCTTTCGCCGACGGAGCCCTTTTCGTGTTAGCTGGGAAAAACATGCTGGTTGTATCTGAGCGCGATGACGATGGTGTAGCACAGTTTGATATTTCAACAGGTGAAAACGTAATTGAGCTACTGGGCCGAGATGAGCTTGTAGCTGAGTCATTTTCAAGACCCATTGTGTCGATCCAACCTGCCGGGGTTGGAGGCACTGGACCTAACACAGTACCCGTCTGAGGTGCTTGTCGGGTCTTAGGTCGATTAGCTGGGGTGAGGAGGTGCCTTGAAAATCTATCTGACGCGCCACTCGCACTTTGAGACCTTGAAGAAGATGGTGGTGGCCCAGGAGGGGGCCCAGGCAGGGGCATCCCTGGTTCCCATGTGGTATGTCGCGTGGGTGATTTACTTGCCGAACGACTACTTGTCCTTGAGGAGACTCCTAGACCGATCGCACTCGTAGATACAGCTCTTCGAGACGATGGCGGTAATAAGAGTGTTTCTGCCGTGTTGACTTGTGCTCCAAAAAAGGGTGTGCTTTCTGAATCCTGTTGGGGCGATGCCAAAGGACGAGCGGGTACTGGTGAAGCCACTGACTTGCCCTGACTGTCCACGGATGGTATGGTCACTGTTGCGTCTGTTCTGCCGACAGCAGTACTCGAAGACGAACGCACAGCACGATTTATCAAGGGTGGCGGCGGTGGAAGGGCTGATGGCCATGCATTACTCCCTGTACCAGAGCTATATATCATGGAGGCTGGGCGAGATCGAGCTTGCTGGGTAGCATACGCAACATCTGCTGGCACTCCGGTGGTGGCACTGACGGGAGTATTGTACGGAGACTGTACAGGAGATGCGGTCTCGGCAGGTGAGATGACTAGGCTCGAGCCTGCTCTTGACCGTGGGTCTTGTCGTCGTGGCGGGGAGTAAGGAGGTGGGGCTGCAGAGTCTGCAGAGAGAATTGTCAGTCAGTTCATGCTGTCCACAAAGAGAGCAACGAGGCGCGTCCCAACAGGAGAGAAGTAGCAGCACTTACCATCAGATTGCTGCTGCTGACGCGTGTGCCCACCTTGCTGTTGGACATGAGAGAGAGAAGCAGCTCCAACCTGGGGTGACCTTACAACAGGTACCCATTCCTGAGGATTGTATGCACTCGTATAGCCACCTGACTGTCTTGACGCCATTGGCGATGTCCCTCTTAGTGCGCCCCCTGGCGAGGAAGTGTAGGGTGTGTAGGGTGATGGGTTGACCTGAGAAAAGGGACTGGACAATGAGGTTGTAGGAGTCGACATGGCACCAAATAGACCACCTCCCTGGAGCTGGAGACCGCTCAAGGATGTTGTCAACGATGGGGGCTGAGGGACATGATCCCGGCGACGGGGAGATATGGGACTTTCTATGCGAACATGATGAGCACGACCTGAAGGAGGGGGTGGAGGACGAGGTGCAGCAGCAACAACAGCCTGCATGGGACTCATCGACAGATCGACGCCCAGGGAGCTTCTGCTGGGCGCTGAGCGGCTATTTGAGGTATGTAAGCGACGTTGTTGCAAGCGGTCAACGAGTTATTGTTGACTCGACTTATGAGACACGAACTCCATAGGCGTGCATATGTTTCCATCCCAGCTCTCAACACGTCTGCGTTGCACAGATATCCTTATACCCTGTCCAACAGGCGAATCATTGAGGGGGATTTCAAATCTAAATGGAGAAATGCAATTGAGAATCTTGACGGACAATGGAATTCAAGTTCTCGTATATGGGCCAGCACCAGCTGACGAAGGCTCTATTCTTTGCAACCAACCCAGGCTAAGTATTACCATTCGAGCCGTGGTGTTGAGCTTAATGCAGAAGGCAGAAACGGCAGAAGCCTCTATCGACGGTGTTGTGTGGCGAGCAAGGACTTAGAAGCCTATTAAAAGCATGCCCTAGGCGGACCTAGAGTTGTATTCAAGCACGTTCTCCCCAGTTCTCCCCAGTTCACCCCAGTTCATGGGCTGCTGGTCACTCCTCCCGGGATCCTTTGACGGGTTCCTTGGCCGCATTAACTACTACGTATTCTTGTATTCTTGTCCTGCAGCCAGATCCTAGTGGATGCCGCCCTTCTTCTTTCTCCCACAATGTAACTGGCCTGATTGGCTGTACCCAACGCACGGATGCAGGGCGGACAGTTGGTCTCATGCATTCCATCCCAAGCGGACCACACGCCAGGCTATCTTGGGTCATCTAACAAAGTTACCCTTCCTAGTTATCCCGTGTCCTGGCGGCTATTTAGCAAGTCGCTCTTCGAACGGCGTTGTGGCGTTGTTGCGACAAATTTGTCAGCAAGGCTGGCACTTCGCTTGACTTAAATTGGATGCTTTCCAGGTAACGAATATATCGTTCACCAGACATCAGGTATGAGCGTACTACGTAAAGGCAAATGATGGGAAAGAAGTGATGTGGAGCAACTAATCTAGCGTTGGTTGGTATTGCTAGATGTCTTTAATATAAGCCTGTTAGATGGAGGATTAGGTGATGTCCTCTAACTGGTTAGGATTGCCATGAGCTTTCTTACTCTGCTCAGAGTGCTGGCTTGGTGTATGGAGACGAACCTGCGAAGCGAACTCCCACCAGGACGCATGAGCCGCACTATCATATCGCTGATCCTCGACCGCCAACGCTTGACAGAGCCTCCTTCTGTACGGATGTAATATTGTTCCTCGGTAATGCTTTCAGGGGCGTCTTCGTTGGCGAAGGTAGGAAGCCAATACCGACCAGGTAGGCAAGATAGATGCCGATGGTGTTTTTGCTCACACCACTTCCTCCAGAAACATCCTCCCCGGTCCACTCTTGGTCCGCATACAGAGCTTTTTCCGCGTTCGTGTCATCAAGCTCAGGCGCCCGGGTGTTGGACGGTAGGTCGTTGGCGACAAATGTGAATAGCGGCATCAGGGCCAGCTGCTCATCTGAGCTTGAGGCCACGCTGTTGACATAGTTCTCAAGAGCTCCAGTCCATGGGATATAATCTGAAAGTGGCACCTCATATCCGTATGTTTCAAGTGCCGCGAGAAATTGATTAAAGCGCAGACGAGGATGACCTGTTACATGAGCGACTCCAAGTGGTGTCGTTGGAGGTCTGAAAGCACAAGCCACCACAACTCGTGCAACATGATCGACGGGGACCATGTTTACGGTGTTGTTGATGTTAGGACGACTCGCCAGTTGGATGCAACCTTTCATCATGCGAATAAGAAAATCGTCCGTATTCGTCACTGACACCAAAGTCATCAGTTGCAGATCACCCATGCATATTCGATTCTTGCTTACCTCCGGACCTGGAATCTCCAGTCACATATCCTGGCCGCACAATACACCCTTGCAAACCTCTCCTGCCTGCTTCTCTGACAAGATACTCGGCCACCCACTTGCTCTGGCCATAGCCGGTGCCAAGGCCAGTTCGGCTGCCAGAGAGATCGTCTGCTTCACTTACACCTTCGCCCCCTTGTGAGAGAATCCTTTGAGACTCAAGAACGTAATAGTCCGTGTCGATGACGCTTGTTGAGCTGACAAATGCAAACTTTTTCCCTTTCCCTGCTGCACAGAGCTCTAAAGCGTCAATAGTGCCACGGACATTTGAAGGTTTCAGAGAAGCGTATGAATCGATCCAGTGTACTCGGGCACCATTGTGGATCACAACGTCGATCCTTTCTGTCAGAGTCTCCCACACATCAGGAGCTAAGCCGAACTTGCTGTCACCTAGGCTGCCAGCAACACATTCCAGCCGAGGACTCCACTCGTCCGACCAAACGCCATAAGCCTGGCATGTTATTTTGATCCGCTGCTTCGCCTTCTCCAGCGTTTTTGCTCGTACCAGTGCAATGACCCTCACTGCAGGGTTTTGCCTGGTAAGAAGATCTCGTAGAATATATGCACCAAGAAAGCCTGTGGCTCCAGTCAAAAAGACAACCGGTGATTCGTCACTATCAAATGCTGTTACAATGGGAAAGTTGCTAGGCAGTGCTTGAGCCAGGAGGGCGGCGTCTTCAGCATAGACTATCTGAGAGACGTCAGTTCCGTCGCATGGATCTGCGACATGTTTGACCTCTTCAAAAGGCTCGCCACTTGCTGCTTGATCGATGACGGCCGCCATGCTCTTCAACTTGGGGTCACTATAGATCCTGGCAATGCTGATATCTACGCCACGCCATTGGCGTCGCACGAAGAAGGGTAACTGTTGGGCGTGCATACTGGTGCCTCCAAGTTCGAAGAACGAATCCTCAGCTTTCAACGTCTTCACAATAAGTCCCGGAATCAACTTTGCCCAGACTTGTGCAAGAGTGAGCTCGGTCTCCGACAATTGTGTCAACGCCGAAGATCTTCGACGTCGTCCGGCAGTAAGAGCGGGACTATCAGGAAATGGAAGTTTTGGCTTGTCAATCTTGCCGTTGGGGTTCAATGGCATAGACCGCATTGGCACAATGACCGACGGGACGGCATAGACGGGTAGTTTACCTCGCAGATACTTTTGGATTTCCTTCTGCAAGGGTTGAAAACGTCTGATCCTGTCACCCATGGACCCGTCATCGGCTTCGTCTTTGCGACCTTGGGATGCCAGCCATCTATGCCATTCTTTCATGTTTGGCACCACATAACTGACCAGGGTTTGCTCCTCGAATTTGTCCCTTCGCACCAATGTGACGTTCTCCCTAATAAGAGGATGCTGAGAAAGATGTGTATCTATTTCGCCGAGCTCAATACGGAAGCCTCTGATTTTGACCTGGTCGTCCGCTCGCCCAGAACACTCCACGTCGCCAGTGGGTGTATATCGACCAAGATCTCCGCTTCGGTAAAGTCTATCTCGTGGTCCAAAATAGAACTCCCGCCATGGTTCTAATTTTGTAGACGATGCAACAATGGCGAGGTCCTCCTCTACCCACTTCTCAGGATTCACAAACCAATTCTGGACGAACTTCTTCTCCGTTAAGTCAGGTGTGCCTAAATAACCTTCAGCAAGTCCACCTGCTCGAACATATATTTCTCCAACTTCGCCCACAGCGCAGATCTTGGTACGATCATGTCGATTGACCACAAGCAGTTGGACATTGTACATGCCCTTTCCCGCAGGTATCACGTCCTTCATTCCATCTAGATATCCTTCACGCGACACGAAACTTGGAATCTCAAAATAGCTGACAGCACGTTGAGTCTCGGTTGTACCGTACATGTTGACAATGGAGACGTTGGGCGCAAGGCTCTGCAACGAGCGACAGTCACGTTTGATCAAGATATCACCAACGAAGAAAGCATGGTGCAGTTTGTCAAATTGCGCAGTGGCCCCTCCAACTAAGATCTGGCCCATAGCTGGGGTGAGGTGAGTGACCGTCGCTCCATGGGCCTTCATCCATTCAGCCAGGCGCTCATTCTGTATGTCCTCTTTTGATGGCACAAGAAGCTGTGCGCCGAGGAAAAGTGGAGTAAACATATCTCTTTGTATTGGATCATGAGCAATGCCACTAAGCATTGTGAAGCGATCATCACTGGAAAGATTGAACGTCTCTGCCATCCAGTCAAAGTAATATGCTAACGAGAAATGCCGTCCACGGACACCCTTGGGTTTACCTTCTGAACCTGATGTAAAGGACAAGGTCGGAGTAGAATCGGGCCCTACAACCACACCAGGGCTTCTGGTTTTGAGCTGCAAAACTCCTTCAAAAACATCTATACCGTCTCGAGCTCCTCCTAGCAGTGTTCCACCATCTTGTAGTGCCAAGGCTGCAACCTCTGTCCTTAGAACGAGATTTGCATCAACAAAAGATCTAACCTTTTCTGAGAGCTGGCCAGCTTCCTTAGTAGCCTTTTCTATGATGATCAGCGCTTTGGGCTGTGAGACTTCGAGATATATGTTTTGTCTGTCTGGTGGATAGGCAGGATCCAGGACAGAGAACGTTGCTCCCGCCTTGAGAATGCCCATTACCGCCACTACTAGGTCAACTCCACGATGTGAGTACACCATCACAACTTCTCCGCGCCTTATGCCGGATTGAACAAGGTGGTGTGCAAGAATATTCGAGGCTTCATGAATGTGCTTGTAGGTGAAACTCCGTTCAGGCGATGCACCAGACCTGGTTTCTATAACACATAGTCTATCTGGGTGTGTCTCAGCATTCGCAGAGAAGATATCGTGTATTGCACCACGGAAAGAAGACCATCCCAGATCGCACGTCGGATCTGGGAGGAGAGCTCTTTGCTCATGGGTCAGGAATTCAATTTTGCCGATCCCATGGTTGGGTTTGGAGGAGGCATTTTCCAGAAGTTGAAACAACTGGGAAAGGATAGTAGCAATTCTAGTACTGGAGAACAATCGCTGATTATACTGAGCTTGCAACCCTAAAGCACCATCTGACGACAGGTTTACATTGAGAACCAAGTCTACCGGTGTTGTCTTGTCAATAGAGAGAGACAAAAAACGAGAATTCAAGAATGCAGCAAACCTATAAAGCACTGGGACTTTGAGGTAGTTCCGAATTTTGTCTAAAGGTTCGATGGAGGCAGAATCTTGCTGCAACGTCTGAGATTCGGTAAGCAGGTAGGACACGATTTAGCCCTATGCACCTACTTCCTTGATCTTTGATGAAAGGTGTATGAAAGTCTCCTCCGGGGATACTGGTACACGGAGAACAAAAGGCTGCCCGTCTGGCTCGATATTTGTCCCGACTGCGATGTCTTCGTCACCGGTAAGGCGGCTGATTAGTATCACGTATGCGGTCAAAAGCAACTCGAATGGCGTTCCCAAAGCATGCAAGTTGCGCAGAGCATAGGTTAAAGACGCAGTAGCAGTAAGACTCTCAACAGCTTCAATAGGCCTTTTCAACCGCGCTGCTTCATCCGAGGAAGGTTCAGGATAGTCGCGAGTCAATGGCGTCACGGTGAGACCTTCCAGCTTCTGCAACCATCTCTCAATGTTCGGAGAAAGGCCGTTTGCTTCCATTACCACTGGCGGCATTGCTTCTATAAAGCTGAGCCAACGAAATACCAGTCAGCGATTATTCTTCAGAGCTTCTCCAAGATCTCGATGTACTATAATTAAATTTGCGCTATGCCCAACTCGGCGGGAGCAATAATTCTCCGCAATGCTCCCTTTCTGTGCTTATGCCCAAAGTAGTCCAATCCTGGTCTTTCCGTCACTAGCTGTGTTGCAATTGCTTGCGTAATTCTGTTGACCCGGACTGTCGTTCTTGTGAATCATTCATCGTTCGTGAGCCATGTATTGAGCCAGCGCTCAGGAGCCCTCGGTCTCCCTGGCACCAGTGCTTGACCATGGCTCCTCGCCGATTCTCTACCTATCTGCTGCTTGTTGGCTTCTTTTGTGTCCTCCTCTTTCTCTACTCGTCCAGCGAATCTGTATCCATACCTTCAAGTGGAGCCCTGCCCCAAAAACCATCATCCTTCACTGGAAAGGTACCGAAGTTTAATATTCCCTCATTCCACTTCTCGTTTCGAACGTCGTCCCATAAGCCACCAGAGCAGCGAAACAGTACCAGCGGCGGAAGCTCGTGGTATAGCGACTGGACATGGCTCAACCCTTTCTCTTCCTCGATCACCCTTGATGAGAATCGATCCGTCCTACCACCCCTCGCGCCTAGACCACCTGTCTACACATACTATGATTCCGAGTTGCAAAAAGATAAGAACAGCATTAAAGTTGACCAAGAGCTGCTGTCGACGTGGCGGAGAGCATGGTGGGCGCATGGGTTTCGGCCGGTAGTCCTTGGAAGAGCAGAGGCTCGGAAAAACCTCTTGTTTGAAAGAATGCAAGGAATGGTCCTCTCCGAGAGTCTGGACTTCGAATTGAATCGGTGGCTGGCATGGGGGCACATGGGCAGTGGCCTATTGGCAAGTTGGCATTGTGTTCCGATGGCAGCTGGCGACGACTCCCTGCTCTCCTACCTGCGGAGAGGTCAGTATCCTACACTGACAAGGTTTGAGGGGCTCGGAACTGGTCTTTTCGCTGCTGAAAAGACACATATTAACGACGCTATCCAAGAGATCCTCTCCAGTTCCAAAATAAAGACAGCAAAGACCATCCTGGAGGTCTTGAACCTTGAGCGGTTCAGGACCGAGCAAGCATCGGCAATCGCGCAGTATGATTCTGCGACAATCACAGGCAAATATCCTGCGCTAGCTGAAAAGATAGTGGCAACACCGGACGGAGGACGCCTGGCGTTGAACAAAATGATCAATTCGCACCTTCATACTACGTGGCAGAACGTATTCAGTACCGGCATCGCCGTACTGAAACCGCTTCCTGCTCACACTACAGCACTAATCGCCCCATCCTTACACCTTGCCAACCTGTTGGCACAATGCCCTGAATCCCTGATACCCTCATCCTGCCCTCCGAATCGGCCGAAGTGTTCTCCATGTGTCTCATCGCGGGTTCAAGTCACAACGCCTCCGAGCTTTCGCAACACGTCTTCGCTGTATTCTATTGGGACAGTTCCGCACCCATATACCATGATCACCCTGGACAATCAAACTGAGGCTATCACAGTTAAGCATATCCGGCGCTATACTACCAGGGATCCATGGCTCCTGGCAGTAACCAAAGACATTCTTGGGTCGGGTAGAGGCGGACCAAGCAGAGTCGTCAGCTTCAAGGAAGTTGTGGCATCAGAGTATGGCCGTAGTCGGAGTTTATGGCTCACTACCGAGAAACTTCCTGCTCCCTCCTCTGAATCAAAAGATGCACCCTTGCCAGAAGAATGGCTGGTCGAACTGGACTGGCACTTTGGATTCTCGATTCCTCGAGCCCCGATTCCTCATGGTGAGTCCATACCGCCCGTTCCCGGACCCGAGCGATGGCCCAAATCCAAACCTGGCCTTCCTGAGGAAAAGAAAAAGAGCTATGATCCTGAGCCGCCTACAGACATTCAACTGGCGATCGAGGTCGAATTGCTCGATAAGGCCAGACGGGTGGTCAATACCAAGGATACCAGATTGGGGCAAATCAGGAACGTGGCTGAGGCGTGGAACATGGCTGACACAGAAGCATGGCGGTTTGCAAGAGCTTATCGAGCAAGAAGTGTGGTGGAAAGATTAAAATGGGAAGAGGAAGAACGCGGCTATGGTGCCGAGGGAAGAGGGAAAGGCAGATGGTGGCGCATGTAAGTGTATGTATAGATATAGATATCCTTATCACCTACTGCAGGCCTAGAGAGATCATGATCAGTTTTTGCATAGCGAAAAGGTGTTGGAAATGATCTATGGAGTTTGCACTATCGACTTTTGAAGAAGCCGCTTCTGTCTAAATACAGTGAGTGTCTCTAGCATTTTAAGGAAGCCATCAGATTCTGAAATGCACTGCTTTTTATACCCCATATGGACTCTTGGTAGAGCAGGGGCCTGATCCGCATTCGTATTTTACATCCTACGTATGTATTTAATCATTCTCATGCAGGATCAGAAGATGCACCACTATGCAGAAACTTGACCATGATGGGCAGGTCTTCAACACAGAGGTTATCGCAACTGCTTGTCTATTGAAACCAAAACATATCAGATAACGATGTCCCCCTATGCCCTCTGGTCTCAAAGCATGCGGGGTTCTCCTGATTGTTGTGGTCCAAATGTGTACTTGATGCTAGTAATATTTAAAATTAGTGTCCCTGTGGAGGTTACATACTCCGAAGTCAAAAAGCTCCCCTTCCGGTGTGGAGCAGAATGGCTCAAAGCATCAGATTGGTAGTGTGTGTAGCTAGAAATCTAAAATACAAAGTTCGGGGAAAATAGCTCCATAGGCCCAGGGCCCCACACCAGGATTAGCAAGTGACGTCAAGTTCGATTGAAGCTAGATTCCAAGACTGCTAAGTGGCTAAGTGGCTTCCTAGGTCTGGCCGGCTACACAGATCAAGGAGAACCACATTCTGCCAACTTCAGAATATTGTTGGCAGCATACAGTGAACCTTTGCAGTAAATCCATCTTCCCTCTCAAGCCCCCTGCGGACTCGTTATATGTCTGGGAAGTATGACAAGCGCATGAAGGGGTAGATTTGCTCTGCTCTTCTCCCCTCGTTTCCAAATTTACATCCATTAGCAAGAATGGCTCAGCAGCAGCGCAGTGGGAAGCCATACTCTGGCGTCAATCCAATTCCAAACATCCACAAATTCGTCGAAAGCCTTGACAAGGATAAGAAAGAGCGAGACCGGCAGATTGACGAACAGAACAAGCTATATGAGCAGCAGCACCATGGCTCAGTCAAACCACATAAGAGTGCTCCAAAGCCAACTGGCGGGAAAACTGTCACCGATCCTACGACTGGCAAGCAAGTGGTCATTGAGGATGTCGGCAAAGACTTCATGAAGGCTGTGCGAGATCCGCAGGTATCTGGTACCCGGGACCCATAATCATTCTTCAAATATTAACGTTCTTGCAGCTCACTGTGCCAAATGCAAATCTTGGAAAAGAGACAGTGCGTCGCCTGACGCGATTCAATGACTAGATGGCCTCACACTGACATCTCCCTCAGACCGTAAAGACAGAACCCACGCAGTCCAATCCGGAATACAAGGAGAAGCAGGATATCACTGCACCGCCCGACCCTATCGCCGAGGGTAGCACGTCTGACGTTCCCATACATGGTGAAAAGACCAACATACTTTTCCACCCAACACCATCTGTCAGCTATGAACCTATGTTCGCATCCCTCGAGAAGCGAGCTGGTGGCCTCTGCATGGCCATCCTCATCGCCATTATCGTCGTTGGGAAGATGTTTGGTGGGTCTTTGAAAGGCCTGATACCTCTTGCCGCATGTATATCTTCCGGGGTTTGGTTGTGGATGAAGGAAGTCGTCCGCAGTGGTCGTGAGGTCGAGTGGAGCAGTGAGCAAACAAGAGGCGAGACAGTGGGTAATCGGCTCCATCGCACCGAATTTGAACTTACATTCCTTTGCAGGCGACTGCAAATTTATTGCCCGAATCCGTCGAATGGATGAACACTTTCCTTGGTGTGGTCTGGGGTCTCATCAACCCAGAAATGTTTGCGGCAGTTGCAGATACGCTGGAAGACGTAATGCAAGCTTCAGTACCAGCTGTCATTGAAAATGTCAGAGTTGCCGAGATCAACCAAGGGAACAATCCCATGCGCATTCTAAGTCTTCGAGCTTTACCAGAGAGCAAGGTCCAAGATCTAAAGACGAGCATTCACGATGAGAACAAGACCAAAAAGGATCCTCAGGAAGCTGCCGCTGACGAAGAAGGCGGAGACTACTATAATCTGGAGATTTCGTTTGCTTACCATGCAAAGCCTGCTGGGTCATCCTCCTCGTCCAAAGCCCGTAACATGCATATGGAACTTGTCTTCTACCTAGGAATCAAGGGACTTTTCGGGGTACCCCTGCCCATCTTTGTCGAGCTACAAGAACTTGTGGGTACTGTTCGCCTGCGTCTCATGATGACACCTGAGCCTCCATTCGCCAAGAATTTGACCTTCACGTTGATGGGAGTACCCCATGTCCAAGCTGGGTGCGTTCCGATGGTGTCAACCGGTGTCAACATCCTGAACCTTCCCCTGATCTCCAACTTTGTCAACTACGCAGTCGCTGCTGCCGCTTCTCTTTACGTTGCTCCGAAGTCCATGTCGCTTGACTTGAAAGCAATGCTACAAGGAGACGACATCACCAAAGATACTCAAGCTATGGGCGTGATGTGGATTCGTATCCACCGCGCCATTGGTCTTAGTAAACAAGACAAACGAGGCTCCAAACATGGCGGCTCAGATCCTTACATTAACCTTTCGTTCTCGAAATATGGCAAACCGATGTACTGCACGCGTGTCATTACTGATGACCTAAATCCTATTTGGGAAGAGACCACCGCTCTTTTGGTGACACCAGAATTGATCAAAGCTGATGAGCAGCTTAGTGTTGAGCTTTGGGATTCAGACCGACACAGCGCGGATGACGTGGTTGGAAAAGTTGAGCTTTCCATGCAGAAGCTGATTCAGCACCCAGGTGAGTTATACGTACCCGTCTTGCTGCGCCTTGTGCTAAGTTATAAATGTAGGTAAAATGTTCCCTCAAGTCAGTAAGCTGGCCGGCGTTCATGCCGAGTCGGAGATGCCGGGTGAATTGCGCTGGGAAGTTGGGTATTTTGGGAAGCCGAAATGGCGACCTGAGCTTCGTACAGATGGCAAGGACAGAAACCTGCCTTCGCAGCTCCAAGACGAAAAGAGTCTCCAAGATGAGAAAGGCAAATTGGACAGTCCAGAGGCTGACGCAGTGGCACATACACCACCCGATCCGCTTTGGCCCAGCGGAATCTGTAGCGTGATCGTGCACCAGATTGTGAATCTTGAATTGGAGAACATTCAAGGCACACGAGGAAGCCGGAAAGGGAGAGAGTATGAGCCAGCCAAACCATTCGGTGAAGCCACAGACGAAGAGTCAAAGAACCTGCCAACTTCCTACTGTACCATTCTATACAACGATGTACTCGTCTATCGGACTAGAGCCAAGGCTATCAGCAGCAAACCCATCTTCAATGCTGGAACTGAGCGATTTATGCGCGATTGGAGGTCTGGTATCGTTACGGTCACAGTTCGCGACCAACGATACCGTGAACATGATCCCATTCTCGGTGTTGTACCTTTGAAACTTACAGACATTCTGCAGACCAGTTCGCAGGTAACACGATGGTATCCGCTTGATGGCGGTATCGGCTTCGGAAGAATTCGCATTTCACTCCTTTTCCGGAGCATCGAAACACGCTTGCCGCCAAATCTGCTTGGGTGGGATGTAGGCACTTTTGAGTTCCTATCGGAGCGCATTCTTGGCTTAAAATATTCTCACATCACTAAGCTCAAGCTGAGGACTGGTGGTTCTACAGGAGTTATTCCCCGCACCGATTGCCGAAAGCTTGACGAAGGCGATGGAATCTACTGGGACCTGGCGCGGAAAGACGGAAAGTACAATGTTCGTCTGCCAGTCAAACATCGCTACCGGTCTCCCGTCGTGTTTGAATTCCATACTGCCGGCCATCGAGGTGCTGTGGCGTATGCGCAAATCTGGCTGCAGCATCTCACCGACGATGAGGAAATTCCAATTGACATCCCTATCTGGACGACGAAGAACAGCAATCGGTTGACACAGAATTATGTTACCGAGCAGAATTGCCACGAAGTGTCCGGCCTTGAAGATCTAAAAGAGGTTGGTCGGCTTCAATTCCGCGCCAGATTCAAGCCCGGCACCGATGAGTCTCATAGGGCATTTGTGACTGACAATGATAGTCGGGAGACATTCGAGACATGGGAGGCTTGCCTAGCAGAAGGTGTCAGAGACCGGACTGTGCCCAAGGAGGTGCCAGACCGTGTGCAGGAACTGCACAACGAATCACTCACAAGCGGTCGAGATGTACTCAAGGCGGCCTCGGAGGAAGAGAAAAAGCTTTGGCTTAGCAAGTCCGGCACCGACTGGTCTGGTGCCTTCGGTCACGACCCTAGAGCCTATATGGACAACAAGGGGCGCAAGATTGCTGAACCTGGAGCAGATCGTCCGCCACATGATCCTTTCAATCCTTCCTCGGATGAGGACCACGAGGATGGCAGCGATGACTCGAGCTCAGATCTGGGCATCACTGATGCCACCAACGCACCAAGCAAGAAAAGGTCGAGCATGGACACGACCAGGTCAGGCATGACGGGCTATTCCTCCATGGATGGATCTCCCACATCTAGACGGGAATCTAATAAGCTCAACAAAGATACTGAAAAGCGTAAGCATAGAGGACTAATGCAGTGGAAACCGGCCAGAAACGCTTCCTTCGCCAAAGACCAGGCTAAATATGGGATCAACAAAATCAAACGCAGGTTTTCAGGAAGTCTTGGTGGCAGGGAACCAGGTGTTGAGACGGAAATTGGGTCTTGAATTGGTTGGCAGGCAGAGACGCAGAATGTGACGCGCGCCACCCTCTTGATGCTCTCTCCGGCCTTTTGCTCTCGCACTCTTACAGCATTTAATCTTCGGACACCAAGCATTTTGATCCGCGAAGAAATTTTACCGCGGTGCTTCTGCTTGGCTCTGTTGCATTTCCGACCTTCTGATTGATGTGCGCTTCGGACCTGCCCAAATCAGCATGGTTGGATGATGACATTGATGGCTTCAAATTTGTGTTACAATGCACCTATTCTCGTTTCTCTTTGTCCTTTTTTGACACTTCATTGTTTCTCTCCACCTTGTCTTCCTATTCTCCCCTTAACTTTCCACACATATTCGAACTTTTGAACCTCACATGATATCAATTGCTGCATACTGCTGGCCATTGCTGGACAGCGGGCAGACGCCAGTCCGCTTGTACAGGTAGGTGATCATGATTCGTCTATTTCGGTACAATGGTCTTGTCTGTTGTTTCATTGTTACGCCTCTTGTCAGTGTCTTGAGACCTTATGGGGACTTATGAGAATACGGCCCATTGGGTTTTTTCAAGTGACCACTTCATGGTTAAAGAATGCCTCGCGGATCGCCCCGCGGGGTTGGCGTTGCCCACTTGACCCGAACGGGCGCGGGGGTGGGGCTGCAGAGGCTCAATTGAGCCAATGGCTGTGGATGTGAAGCTTGGGGGGAACGAGCCCCGGGTCACCTATCGACGCAACGAGCTGGCCTCCATAGGTACAAATCTGTTCTTCCTTTGGACTTTCATTATCCTCAGCAGTGACTAATCTCTCCTTCATACGCCTTATCGCGCTCGTCGATGGCATAATTGTCTACCTTCAGCCTCTGCGGGACGCCTTTTCCGCCCATTTCTCCCAAGGCTGTCACACACAACCTCTTCAATCCTCGAGGCAATCTTTAGGATCTAGTTCGCAATGCAGCCCCATCCAAATCCTGCGCAAAGACGTCGTCGAGCGGCACAGACACCCGCCGATCCTACAATCATCGCTAGACAGGTCCGTGATAAGCTGACTCGCAAAGTGAGAGTATTCTTTCGTTACACATTTGCTCACTCTTGTACAGATCTTCGCAGAAGCAAGACCATACAATGCCTACCCTTCATGTGCGGCACCTCTATCTTCCGAAACCCTCCCTCTGCCTGGTGAAGCCTTTACTGGTTGCGTCGGCAGCATTGCCCCAATTCAGCATTTTCCATATTCCATCGACGCTCTCGGCCGCCCAATCCCGCCCACAACTCCGCGTATATCATCTTCCAGCCCAAATCATAGCTTATTCCACTATGTACGCCACGAAAACGTTCCTCCTAGCCAGCTTGGTCCTATAAACCCCAGTCCTGCTGTTCAACTACGAACACGCCGTCTACTGCAAAATGCCTCGACTAGGGAGAACAGTCAACAGGATACAGGCCCGAAGAATCCAATGAGCAGCATCAGAGATCCACAGCGTACAACATCGCAAGGCAATGAAGCTCGGTCATATAGCCACTGTTTGGAAGCCTGCAACGCTCAGCCGCCAGGAAATCTGGGCTCTCCATGTTCCTTCAGTCCACCAACACGATCTGCAAAGTCACAAGCTCACACACGCCTTGCCAGGAATCCTGCTCCAACTTCCAGAGGCCCAGAAAGTCAAAGTGATTCGGCTTCCACCAACGACCGCGAGTACTTGTGGCTAGAGCACGGTCAAAAAGATCCCACTGTCCGGTCGTTGCAGGCGCGGAGCCCTGAAGACTGTAATAGGAGGGATGCCATGCGACAGAAAGGAGGTTCCTGTGCTCCCTGTCGTCGTTCGAAAAAGCAATGTGATGATCACGATTACTGTCAGAGTTGTATCCGCAAGAAATTCCTCTCAGAAGCAAAAATGTTGGCATTGATGGAGTCGAACACATACATTCCTGGCTTCGAAGATGTTTCTCTGCGTGACCTGGACCCGTCTACGCTCCTCAACAACCGATCGCCGGCAGAAGTCGCTCGTGCCGCCATGACGGCGGCACAGGTGCAGGCGATCAACCATGTCAACGATTGGTTCAAATGGGTCTCACGGAACATTGACCCGAAGCCGTTCTACGACGCTATGTTCCAGGGTGAGGTCTCCCTTGGAATCACATCTGGTCCGGATGGCAAGACCGAAAGTTGCTTCAACCTTGAATATGTGCACATATCCAATCACTTCGAAATAGCGACGTATCCCCTAGATGACAAAATTTTAGAGGCCGCATTCTTACAGCATTCCAGCGCTCAAATGCCTGATACACCAAGGCATGATGCTCCACGCTCTCAGTGTGCAAGTCGCCTAAGTTCGGCTGTTTCACATACCTTTGCCTTCCTCAAGAGCTTCGCAGATGCAAACCTATACGCGCATATCAACCACATTGCCGCTGCCAGGGCTACTGTTTCGATCGTCTATGCCAACCTTTATCGCTTATTACTCTCTAAAAGTGATGCTTTCTGCTCGTTTGTATCGAGGGCCTTCCAGCATGACTTCCAGTACTGTGCACGGGCATCTCGGGATAATCTTCTGGAGGACGCTCTTCGCGGTCTCGCTCAGTACTACAGCGTACTGACCGCACTTGCAAAACTAGAGCTTCAGTCTTCCTCTGAGGTTGCTGCACTCTTTTCAAAGCTCGAACAGCGTGCCAAAGGTCTTCTGGAGAAGGGTGGCATAAGGAGGTTGTTCCTCGACATCTACACGAAGTTAAGAGATTCCACACATGCGCGTGGCGGAGTTCCTCAGCCTGAATTCGAAGAGCTCTTACGCGACTACGTCTCCGATGTGCCACCGATCAAATCATTGTCAATTGCCCTTCGTGTCAATTCTGGTAATGGCGACATAGCACCCGTGCCCACGGAAGCGTTCCGGGATACCGATCCATATAATCATAACATCCATATCAAAGTCCGAGACTTACTCAAGAGGTCTGAAGAGAGTGTCATGGATCCCAAACAACTGTATATCGACGGTATTGTGGAAAATTTTGACTTCCTCGGACATACACTGCCAGACGAACCTGATATCTCAGCTAGCTGGTTAGGTGATCTACAGGAGCTACTCTCCAACCGGAATCCTAGTGTGGCCGACACGCCGTCTGAGAGCATGGATCCCGAACATGGAAGCCTTCGTCCTTCGCAAGACAACGACACCCTATCTGTCAAGAGCGAGTCCACGATCCAGGATCACATTCAGTTCGATCATCCTCACCTCACAGATGCCTTGGTTGGGGGGGACCAAGAGGACCACGATTGGCAACAAGTACAATCTAGAAAGAGACGACAGCGTTCTGATGATTCTCAAAACTCGCAGCAATCCTCTGGTCGTGGAGAGCGAAAGCACATCAAACTCGAAGCGGGAAGAGAAAGTCCTCCACCTTACCAACACAACTATTTTGATGTCTTGACTGGTGAACCTGCTACGCTTGGCTGAAGATCAGGATTTTGTTCCACTCTGTAAGAGTGGCTGCGGTTCTGGATATTATTTCCTGGAGGCATAGTCCATCATTCCTGATCCATCACAACTTTGGCCATTTCTGGCAAGTACTGGTTTCATTTCTTTGCAATCATACGGTGTTTGAGGTCAGTCTTGCGGCAGTTGCTTTGTTGCTTGCCCCTGTTCCAGTCACGGGTTGGGCATCCTATCCCAGCTGCCCCTTTTTGCGTGGACATTTAATTCTGATCGTACGGGTGATGGTGTGCGATCGCACGCGTTCAGTGGCGTTGGCCGTGTCATGGTGGTAGTAGGAGCTTTTTCTTGTCGTGTGCACGATACCCTGACACCAGTTGAGATACTTAGTATAAACATTCTATTCGGCGATTCGAATTTACAATCTAGCTCTGCTATCTTGTAATAAGGCGTTCGAGGAGAAGGTATCTGGCTGGACAGGTGCACTGGATACCACAGTCAAACCCTATCTATCATAATCTCGATGTGCTTACATGACATGTAAGAATCCTCAATCCAATGGGCAGAGAACCTCCGGTCTCAGTGAAATAGACAGGCTTGTCCGTTCGAATGCATGTTGGCCGATGGACACCCAGACGCCGAATCTGAGACACCAAGGCTGTCTATCCATCTATCTCCTACCTAGCCAAATTCATCTCTACGTATCTCTCTCTCTCTCTCTCTCTCTCTCTCTCTCTCTCTCTCTCTCTCTCTCTCTCTCTCTCTCTCTCTCTCTCTCTCTCTCTCTCTCTCTCTCTCTCTCTCTCTCTCTCTCTCTCTCTCTCTCTCTCTCTCTCTCTCTCTCTCTCTCTCTCTCTCTCTCTCTCTCTCTCTCTCTCTCTCTCTCTCTCTCTCTCTCTCTCTCTCTCTCTCTCTCTCTCTCTCTCTCTCTCTCTCTCTCTCTCTCTCTCTCTCTCTCTCTCTCTCTCTCTCTCTCTCTCTCTCTCTCTCTCTCTCTCTCTCTCTCTCTCTCTCTCTCTCTCTCTCTCTCTCTCTCTCTCTCTCTCTCTCTCTCTCTCTCTCTCTCTCTCTCTCTCTCTCTCTCTCTCTCTCTCTCTCTCTCTCTCTCTCTCTCTCTCTCTCTCTCTCTCTCTCTCTCTCTCTCTCTCTCTCTCTCTCTCTCTCTCTCTCTCTCTCTCTCTCTCTCTCTCTCTCTCTCTCTCTCTCTCTCTCTCTCTCTCTCTCTCTCTCTCTCTCTCTCTCTCTCTCTCTCTCTCTCTCTCTCTCTCTCTCTCTCTCTCTCTCTCTCTCTCTCTCTCTCTCTCTCTCTCTCTCTCTCTCTCTCTCTCTCTCTCTCTCTCTCTCTCTCTCTCTCTCTCTCTCTCTCTCTCTCTCTCTCTCTCTCTCTCTCTCTCTCTCTCTCTCTCTCTCTCGTTGAAGACGTGGGTTAGGGCTCTGGCGCCGGCGTGCAGCGCTGAGAGGCCCATGGCGTAGGTTGCGGTCGAGTGGCCGAGCGAGATGGTGATGCTGGGGTGCTGGGCTTGGAGGTGGTGGATTAGATGGAGGGAGCCTGGGAGTTCGGGGGCGAGGGTTATCAGTTTGAGGGTAGGTGTTGTGGATGGGAGGTTGTAGATGCTTTCTGGGCTGCTGCTGCTGCTGCTGCTGCTGCTGCTGGTGCTGCTGGGGTCGAAGTCGACGAAGTAGGACGAGTTGTGCGCGCCTTTCTTGGACGGGTGCAGGTACGGTCCCTCGGCGTGGGCGCCGAGGAGGGAGGCGCCGTTCGCGAAGGCGCGGTTATTATGGAGTGATGTGGCCTAAGTAGTGTAGTTGGGAAGAGGCGCGGGATGGATGTATATATGTGTAGACAAGGCGGGGTCTAGGTGAACGAAGGTGGAAGAGGAGGTGGTAATGGGAGACATGCGGTTGATTTCTTCTCCTTCTCCTTTCCCTCCGTCCCTTTCTTCTTCAGCTGAGATCACATCGCACCGAGCAACCCCCTCCCTTCGGAACAAGGATCGTCATCTGACAAAAGGGAACAAAGTGAATTCCAAAAACACACAAAAAACAAAAGACCAACCACGCGCACCTACCTCACTCCACCTCCCCCTCTCCACTG
>NW_006916008.1:221318-230517 GCF_000464535.1 Endocarpon pusillum Z07020
AGGTCCAGGAAGCCCGGCGCCACCACGGCGCCGCCCAGGTCGATGCGCTCGACGCCCTCGGTGCGGTAGTAGTAGTTGGGCGTGATGCAGCCCGTCTCCGGCGAGAAATACAGGTCCTGGGGCACCAGCTCGCCGGCCAGGCAGAGCTGGCAGTTGGTGAAGCAGCAGAGGGTCGGGATGCTGCCGGCGGTGGGCGGTTGGTGGGTGGACATTTTTGTTTTCTTTTTCTTTTATTTCTTTCTTTTGGTTAGGGGTGGGATGGGAGGAAGTTGGGAAAGATTGGAGATATGTAACTTGGAGTGATAAGTTATAACTTATAAGTTATAACTATGGGCGGTTATTATATAATCCTTGGCATGCTCAATTCGAATGGAGTCAGTTGGTGCTCTTCGGGCATTATGGGTATTGTAAGTGTCTACAACGCACTGACCGAGTGGATATGTCTTCGACTAGAAGTATCCTGAGTTCCAGAACCCAACTTCGACTCCAACCCAGTCCCAGACCCATATTCAACCATCTATCCTCACCCTTTTCGAGGTCGCTGGTTGTGACTGCGGCTCCAAATTCGGTGCTCTCTCAGTTATTGATCCAGCACTTCTAGAATCCTGCTCTGACACCATCGTCTCGTCAAAATTGGTCCTTCCAAACAGCTTCTGCGGCACCCTGAGCCTCGCCACACGCCCTTCAAGCCCCTCCTCCTCCTCCCCCTTCGCAAACTCCAAAAACCCCATCTCCTTGATAATCCGATTCATCGTTCCATCATCCAACAAACTCTTCTCCGCTCTTCGCAGTTCCACATTGCTCATCTCCTTCCTACGCTTCAGCATCCGATCCTCAAGCGTTCCCCTCAAAACCAACGTCTCTACATACACCGGTTTGGTCTGTCCAATCCGATGTGCCCGCTTGATGGCCTGAGCCTCAATGTTGGGCTGCCAGATCGGGTTGACGATGTATACACGGTTGGCGGCAGCAATGTGCAGGCCGTGTGAGGCTTGTCGGATGTCCATCAGGAGGATACGGATGGCCGGGTTGGAATTGAAAAGAGAGAGGTACTGTGAGCGCAGGGTTTGGGGAAGAGTGTTGGCGTAGATCAAGAAGGAGAAGGAGAGAAGTTCCAAGGCTTCGGCTAGCCAGAAGGCAACGTTGTTAGTGTCGTAGAAGACTATGATTTTGCATGTCGGTTGGTGCAGGGAGATTTGGTCCACGAGGTAGCTGAGTTTGGCGGAGGAGAAGCCGATGATCTTGGTGTTCCGGAGAGGTGAGTCGGGTGGCAGAGATGGTGGTTGTGAAGAGTTATTGAGTCGAGCACGTTTGGAGGCAGAGCTGTCTGCTAAGCTTGTGATCCTCTTTCGTTTCGTTTGGTCCTTGATCTTCGGCTCCTCGATCAGCTGAGAGCCCGCCACACGGTTCTTGGCTGCTGTCCTGTCCTCATCGACTGCACGTTTGCGGGCTGCTTGCATAGCCCTGAGTCCAGCTCCAGGAAGTCCTTCCATCGGATCGTCATCTCCCACATGTTCTTCAACGTATTTCTGGGCTGCTCTGGCTTGGACAGTACCAAGAAGCAAGGGCTGCGAGGGTTGGCCAAGTGCCCAAGTCTCAGCCGCCTGCTCTGGGAAGTCGTCCACGATAACACCGACCTCGTGCAAAGTAGAGAATGCAAGCCAACCAGGATCGTTGACAGCTCGTTCTCCAGCCTCAACAGCGCTCATGAGGAGACGTCGGTCAGTTGCTGAGATGGTCTGAGCATTTTCCATCAGATACTTCTTACTGATCCGAACAGGCTCCTCAACATCGTGTTTCTTGAAGCCGACCCAGTGAAAGCTCGACTGTCGCAGATTACTGATAAGGAGATCTAGCTGTCTTCGGTTCTTTGGGTGAAACATGTAATCTTCGTCTGATCGTTCCGAAGTGACTGCATTGGACACGAGAACTGTGTTGAAAAGATTAATTGATAGCTTGTCATAGAATGACGGCTCAAGATAAACAACTTGGTTGTGTAGTGGAGGCAGCGAAAGATCGATCTCGATGTCTTCGATGGTATGACGAACAATAATGCTTTCGAGAAGGCCACGTAAGCCGGTTACATTTCTTCGCCTCCCTTTGTTGTCGAACGGCGATAAATACCTCGACCAACTGGCATGATCAGACCCAGGCATGTTGGCCCATGGCTGTACCTTCAGAAATCTGGTGATGATCATCCTAAGCTTGTCAAGATCTCGGCTTTCTCGATCCAAGACATCACTCCGGCGCCGCTTTTGAAGTGTATGCTGCAGATCATTGTGCGCCGCTCCCTTGTCTGAAATCGTTTCATTTGCAGCCAGTCCCACCTCCACGCCACGAAGAGAGTTAGATGGTGTTCCTGACACTACCCATCGGCGGTCGAAGTACATCTTTTCAAGCATCGCCATAGCATTGGTACGAACCGCTGCCGTACTAGCAAACCCTACTCCTTCGTCCAGAATGACGCGAAGCCATCGGAGGTCAGTAAGTGGTGACTGATACTGTTCACCAGCTCTCGGCCGTTTGCCGGTGTTCAGGTCATCGTCCCGGTATTCTTGATCAAAGCGACCTTTGGTGATCAAAACAACATCGTAATCCGTCAGTTGGTCACGATGAGGGATGGCCTTGCAAGTATGATCGAGGACAAGCACATCAAGCGCACCGGCCTCTGTATGCTTCTTGATCTCCTGCTGCCATTGAACCAACAGATTTGGTGGAACGATGATCAGGTTCGTTGAGCATAGTCTCACACTCTTCTCAGTTCGCCGCTTGCCATTTCGATTGGGCGTTTGAGGAGTCAAGAGACGCTCTGTGTACTCTTTGAAAGAAGATCGGAGCATGTCAAGGCATCTATCGTGATGAAAGCCGCTCATGGCAAGATCATGGAATTCAACCTTCCAAGGCACAGCATCGTCAATGATTTTGGCTACCGCCATTTCAGCTAAGCTTGCCACTTCCAGACGCGCTTTCCTTGGTATTCCTAATCGATCCTCCGGCATACGGGAGTAATGCCCTTTGGTAGCTGATATAACTGCAAGGCATATGAGAGTCTTCCCATAGCCCATAGTCTCCGCTAAGATGCCTCCTCTTGGCTCCTCATACAATGGAGGTTGTAAAAGCAAAATGCCTTCCTCCTTGTCGTAGTAGAACGACTGACCAGTGGGCCCGCAGAAGCAAGGCTTCCGTGGATCTGGTGATCTTTTGGGAGACGTTTCTCTCTGAATCATCATGGCTGCTGATCGTTGTTGGTACGAGTACAGCAAAGTCTGAAGTCCAGCCACCGAATTGTCAAAAATATCTTCCATTGCTCGTCTGGCATGGACATCAACAATCTTCTCGGCTAAGGGTGCGGGTGAGGGTAACGTATTGAACAGATAGAAGAGTGATTCTTGCTCTGGACAGACCAAGTAAGACTCGAAAGCAGTATCAGGACCCCAATCGCCATTCCAAGCAGATTTCGATTTGTCCACATAAGTCAATATGTGCTTTAGAAGCCTCCTGCATTCGAGTAGGGAGCTTTTGCGGATAAATCGTCCCATATTTTCAGCATTGACTAAGATTCGGACAGAATAATGGCCTGCATGACTCTGGTTTGCCACGACATCTGTCTCGATCCAGCCTCGCTCGATCAAGGCATCGATCTTAGTCCCTGGAAAGGGAGTGCTTGCATGAGGTCCGCCAACGCAAAGACAACTGTCAAGTTCCAAGACGTCTAACTCTAGGCACTGATAGACTCTGATCGTTCCCAAATCAAGGGGAGTGGTCGGTTCCTTAATCTCTGGTGGTCGGTCGAGTGAAAATGCTGAAGAGGTCGGACAACAACTTTCTTGAAGTTCCCCTAGCATCTGACCCATGATTTCTGGCGATGTTGGCAGGGAAGCACTTCCATCATAACTGGATACGGAGGAGGAATCAAGAGGAGTACATTCGGACTCTGACGGGTGAAGAAGGGACATGGTACGTTATAAAGTCTTCGAGGACTTCTTGCAGTGATCAGAAAGGTTATTTCAGCGTATCGACATATACTCCCTATCATCAGGGGTCAGATGAGGCCAAGACTTTCTTCATCAGGCACCTCTGTAGAGGTAGCGTCTTTGTGGGGATTCTTTGAAAGAGACAGCGAGGGGCAAAGTTATTCTTTCATGCCTTGAATGTGAACCAGTGGCCTTCAGAGCATGTCAACACTTCAAGAAACAGTTGTTGAAGCAAGGTCATGGCTCTTGTTACATATCTCGATGTCTCGATATCTCGATATCTATGGTGGCCGGTCCAGACCAACACCGCATGTCTCCTGTTTTAGGCAGCTGCCGATGTTCTGGTGAGTTCGGCGCAGACAATCCATCCCTGACCGGAGGCTGTTATATAACCAGACTTTACATCTTCCACGCCAAAGTTTACTGTATTAAATCACTTGAGATGGAGAAAACGGTTATCCGACAGCAGAAATATTGTGATTGTCAGGCTAGAGATATCTTGGTAACCGATTTATGCGCATAGCCAATGGCATTTCCAACCGTCTTAGGCCGGATAGCAAAAGGCGTCCTCTGTAGGACAACGTCCCGATTGATGGCGGATCAACTTTGCTATCTGTTCGGAGTTCTCTTCTCGTTATCATCCTGGTCACCAGCTGATCAGGCTCGCAACCCGGACAACAAGAAGAGAGAAAAATTTTCATCGACTGTTCCGCGCGCGCACATCCTCTGATTGTCTCCGGCCCAACATCCCCTCCCTACAGTAGCAGCACAGAGGTGACTCCGGCGCAGTCGAGGAAGGTGCGAGGGCCAGAAAGACGAGTACGCTAGCAGCAGCAAGAACGGTCGGCCGTCCATCGGCTCTGAACCGGCAAGGACCACGAGAAGCAAGAAAACTATCATCCATCACAAGACGCTCTTCGTCGCGATATGGTGATCGGCGACTTATGTTCCACTCCATCACGCGACTCATAGACAGTGCCACAACGTCCGTTCCGAGTAACCAGACAAAGAGCTAAGGTCAAGAGAAGGGGCAAGGAAGGAAAGCTAGTACGCTCGACGCAAACACCATGTCATCTCCCACCACTGTACATAGACTTATCCAAGAGAAAGAAAATTATTCGACTGTTCGCATGTCTCTGGACCAATGTCCGGATGCAGAAGTGGAAGAGAGTAAAAAATACACACAGCATGTCTCATACAACATCATATCCTATGCTCGGCCACCCAGCGGCCCGCAAGTCATTAAGTCTTCCGATCAATCGGAAACAATCCTTGCCTTCTACTCATTCTTAGTGCTCGTGTCTCATCGCTTATAATCTGGATAGACCTCGGCATGACTCGAGACTCTGTTGTGGCCGCCCTTGGTCGCCTCTTTTCGCAAAGAGGAATCGTAGTTTCGTTGGCCAGCAAACCCAAGCTTGTGCTCCGAGTACGCATCTTCTCCTGTCGAATTAGATCTTGTATACTCGGGCGCTGGGCCCAGGCCGCCGCTTGCAGGGCGTTCGGGATGGTATGTGTCCAAGGCAATGTCTTGGAAGCCGGCTCGGTTGCTCTGGTAGGCGTCACCAACTCCACCCTCAGCTCGTGTCTTGTCTTTGCCGAACCACAAAGTCAATGCTCTGATGATGCCGATCAGAAGAATGGCCACCCAGATGAGTAGTACAACAGTGGAGATCAAGGCTTCAGTTCTGATTCCATCCTCGATGCGATTGGTCATACGCACGACAATCGATGAAATCTTGTCCTTGGCTGCATCACCCGGCTCGGAAAGAAAAGATTCAGCCTTTGGGTCATTGGCGGAGGCAATTGAGGCCACTGCGCCCAGGCTGAATGTGTCGTTGGCCATAAGGGGAAAGTCAATGCGCGCGTTCTCAGAGACCCAAGTGAGTGCTTTTTGTATGCCAGCCACTTTGAGGAGCACAAGACAGTTTAGGACTTCTTTGATAGGGTCGTAGAGGACTGTACCACCGAAGGTGTCGTTGAGAACGCCTGAAACGCCGTCAACGAAAACGTTGAGAGTGTCGTTGACTGCACCGGTGGTAGTGTTGACCCAGCCGAAGAGATTGGAGTTGATGTCCTCATTTGTCGCAGCGATGGCCTTGTTGGTACCGATGGCCCATTGCTCACTTGCATTGTTGAGCGAGGTGACGACTTGATCGGCAAACGCACCGACCTGACTGGCGAGGTTGGGTACTTCCCTCTCCAGCGCTCTCAGCATGACTGCTTGGCAAGCACACGAGAACAGGCCTGCCACACCAAGTGAGAGGACAAACAATGCCGGAGTTGAAGTCGCGTAAGCAATCACCCATCTTGTCAAGATCTGTCGGCGAGGCGATTTGAACCGGTTAGCCACTTTGATACCGGTAGATGACGTGTAAGGTCTGCTGACGATGTAAACCACATCCATCGGGTCGTGAGCGTTCGAATGGACGAGTTGGGAGCGTTCTTGCATCGTTCGCCAGCGTTTGATTTCACGCCAAGCCATAGGGATGCAGATCAGGATGGCGGCGGTCAAAAGTACACCAAGGAAGATCGTGCGAGCGACATGAGCAAGGTTCAGCAGATCATCGAAAAAGTTGTTGATGCTGTTGTTGTCACTGCAAAATGTGAGTTGCTCTCTCTGAGGTACCGGGAAAACCGAACGATCAAAAGTGTAGTTGCCCATTGCATTCTTCATCAGCAGCTTTACTTCCTTGAATGGCAATCGAATCGCATTGTCCGTGAAGTTCTGGACCTCGGCAAAGGTCGGAATCGAGTTGTTCAACTTGTCGAGGCCTTGACTTAAGTCTCCAGGGAGTTTGAGGTTATTCAAGGAATCAATTTGTTTGCTAAGATCAAGCTCAGGTGGATCGGCCGTGTTCAGGAAGCCAAGAGAGACTTTGTCGAGGGCATCAATGAAACTTTTATAGGTATCCTCAAAGCCTTGGACTGCCTTGCCCATGTCCTCGCCGATACCGTCGATTGCTTTGTTCAGTGCATCCTGAGCGTCCTCGACTACCTTCAGTGCAACGTGAAGACTTCCGCCGACAGCAAGGGTGATCAGGCAGACGTATGTCGAGGTCATCATGTTAATGACAAACAAGACAATCTCTTCGACGCCCGTCACGCTCATTGTTGTCATTTCCATAAGGCCATTGACGGCTCTTTCCACGCCAGTGGCAGTCAACTCATTCACGCCTTGTGCCATGTAATGGGGCATCGATGCCATGGCGCTTCCCATCGATTCGACACTGGAACATGCAGAGAGTGCTTCTCGTCGAGCGGAATCGAGGTCGTTCTTGAGGCCGGAGACAGCTATGAGGCTTCGAGCAAGGACGAGGAGGAGCAGGATAGTCCATCGATTGATCCAGACTTGTGATAGACGGGCCCGGAGGCCGAGATAGGGTGTGATGGATGGTGCTGTGTATGGTGTAGGTCGTGGTGGGTCTTGGTTGGAGTAGTAATTTTGCATCTCATGACTGCCAGCAGGCATGGATGGAGGTGCTGGTCGGTTCGACATCGCTGTGGTCGAGGCAAGGAAGTTTCTAAGCGCAGACATCGAAGGCATGAGTAAGCTGGCCAAACCGAAGTATGCTTGCAAAAGGTTCAATGATTGAGTGAAGCTAGAAACTGTGGTGGCATTAAAGACCGAGAGGGCGAAGCAAGAATTCACAGCACCAGGCGCGAGATTGACTGTAGGAATATAAATAGACAAATAGAAGTGACTGGAACAAAGGAGACTCGTGGTGATACACAATGAATGAGAGTAATAGATGGTGGTCGAAGTTCACAGTCAATTGTGCTATTCAACAAAGAGAGGGACCGCGTAGCGCATTGTAGTCTGAATGCCTGGCCTGAATGAATATGAGATCTAAACATACCGCAAATTTGCCCTCCCCACAGCCAGCGGCTCGACCAGCGTGGTCATGTACAAACAAGCAACACTGCTCGGAATGGATTGTCGTTTCAGGTCGCATGCCTTGACATGACTGGTTCGTCCTCAGGTGGTCGCCAAGACTGACGATAGTTTTTTGTGCAGTGGTTATCCTTCCAGGGCGCGTAACCAGCCCAAAAATAGCGGCCACCTGCCAGGGAAGCTGCGAGCCAGTGCTTCGCTCCATACGACTCGCGCTTGTAAGCACCGTTCATAGTAAGAACGATCAATTTTCGCTGTGTCGCGTAGAGTGAAGGGGAAGATGTAAGGCTCACGAGCTCCTCTGGGTTGCTGCTTTATCCCACTGTCGCAGCTGTCGTGCAACTGGATCCACAGAACCACTCAATCAGTCATCTTCTGTACGTTCTTTTGACTGGATTGACGATCGCGTGTGTCCCAAGATCCAGTTGCACAACTACTTTTGATCAGGGCCGACGAGTGAGGAGGCACAAGAGGAGCAACAAAGACGAAGTGCCTACCTGCGGATCAAGAGAAGAGCCTCCGACCACCCCTCCCTTTAACTAATTACTACGTAGTATGTAAGAGCTGGGCTCTCTTCAGGTCTAACCCGGTTAAGCTGAGAGTTGTGGCAAAGCCATCCAAAACGGGGGTTTCCAGCCACACTTTGCTAGTACTAATCATTAGACTCTTCCTTGGAACCATCCCTGTTGCTGGGCTCTAATTCTTTGCATCATAGTGATGAGCAAGTCTAGCCGCAAAATCAGTCTTAAGATTGCTTCCTCTCAGCAGAGGCTCAATGACGATGCCCCTATCATCCCTACTGAAGACTTGAATTGGGTGACTTGTTGCTGACGTACAGTACTAGGACAAAAGTATCGGACCAACCCCACTTTCAGACCCCACCAACATTTTGGACCATCTTCATACAATTTACCATAGTAAGTTACCAACTTGATGGATTCTGATGAAAAACGGCTCAGAATGTTCAGAAACATCCAGAGATTGAGGCTGGGCTATTTTCCTAAATAGGCAGTCGATATTCAGAATCTGGTGTACCATCCTTTAGCCGCAATGACCGTATTCACTCGACTATCCATACTCTTGATGAGATTGGCCACAGCTTCTTCTCCTATAGCATCCCAACCCTCATAAATTGCTCTGAACAGACGTTGATAATCCTCCTCCGATTTGCCCATATTAATTAGCTCTGGATGGTGATCATTGATCCATTGCTTGAGTTGCGCCCAGAGGTGTTCAATTAGGTTGAGATCAGGACTATAGGCTGGCCATTCCATCAATTCTATGCCCTCCTCTTGAAGCCAATTGATAATCTTCTTTGCAGTATGGATTC
>NW_006916008.1:231309-299044 GCF_000464535.1 Endocarpon pusillum Z07020
TTGTTTGAAAAAGGGTGTAAAAAAACGCGTGTTCAAAAATAACGCGTTTTGGTCCGATACTTTCGCGCGGGGCTGTACTTCAAATTTAGGAGCAGGATAAGAATAGCACCAGCCAAGTAGATTAATCAAGAAATGTGTACGAAGCACGAGAAGGTTCACCGCATGATTTTCGAGAGTTTTGTTATTAGAAGAGACTATTGTACAAACATGTATGTAGAGCATACGGCTTGATCGCATCATGATGGACTGCAATACTTACAGAGCAGCTTGTTGTAGTCGACTTGGAAGATCACGAGATGGATAGACCGATCAGAACTTTTTTCAATCCGTCAGCCGGAGAGACCCCAGCCACAAGAGTGGAGAAAGTCCCTCAGATAAAAACCAAGAGCGTAAGCTCGGATTGTTTTTGGCGAGAGTCACCATCAGATCTCTCATGGCCCAAAGGTATTCAACAGGGTCTCCGTCATGAAGCTGGATCAACCAAATCCTGTAGGACGAAACATGTCCTTTGAGTCAAAGAAGGTAGTCGTCTCTTGAATAATGAGCAGAAAGGCCGCAGGCAACGGTAGCCTCGAGTGCAATACCAGCATGTCACATAGCATTTTGTTGTACTCATCGATGGAGTCACTTATGAAGGCGATCATCTTCACGGCAGCATCTCACTTCAAACAAAGCATGTCATGCAGATCACAGCTCCAGGCGATACCATGGTCACGATCAAAGCGTCACAGGTCAAGCAAGGCACGTGTATCATCATCGAGCACCTGGCGGTCCGGCTTGCTCACCTGTGCCTTGTTGCTGCTGTTGTTGAGCCATGGCTGCGTACCACATGGCCACGTAGTTGTTGTAGCCTCCATACGCGGCATACGGGTCTTCCGCACCAGCACCGGGTGCAGCAGGCTGTTGAGGACCAGCACCACTCGGAGAATAAGACTGCTGCTGTTGCGCTCGTGAGTATCCACCACCACTATAGGAATCATCGGGTCGGCTGTCTCTGCCCTGGGAGCGGTTTCTGGAGTCCTGATCGAAATGTCAGCATCACCCTCGGCTCAACAGTAAATGCCTGGAGCGTACCACTGCATCAACCTTGTCCATGATAGCTCGCTTGGCCATGTCGATGGCATGTCTTGTCCCTACAAGGCCGATCTCACGTTCGATATCCCGACCTGCTGGCTGCGAGACGTTGATCTTACAGCCTGTAGTATTCTGCATTTCCTTGATGGACTCGCCACCTGCCGCGTGTCAGATAAGAGAAGAATGCGTATTGCACTTGACTGACCTTTGCCGATTATCATGCCCACTGCGTCTCCGGGTACCATTATGCTATCATTGACTTTTTCGGAACTGCTGCCATAAGGATCATCCCTCGGTACCGGACGGCTGGTATCCTGTTTCGCTGCCGCATTTTTGGTGTCACTGTCCACTATCTCCATGATCAGATCTTTCGCTCTTTGTTGTGATTGTTCACTGCCAATCAAATTGACTGGTCGAAGACCATTGATACTCTTGTTCTCACCCACGATATTGACGTGGCAGCCGCTTCGCTCCTGTAGGTCTCTGATGGTCTCTCCGCCTCTTCCGATGATAAGGCCAACGGTCCGATCAGGCACCATGATCTGAGTCCCGTTTTCGCCGTCCTTCTGTGGCGCGATACTCCCGATCTTGCTTTGTCCCCTTGATCGGTCTTGTGCTGCACCTCGATTTCCTGGCCCATTCTCATCAATGATCCGGTAAATCTCTGCTTTTGCGCTGGCTCTGGCAGATCTGCTACCCGAGATGTCGCAATTACGTACGGTGGCACTAGATTCGGGTCCGTCCTTGAACTGCACCCTAGCACCCGTAGTCTGCTCGACCCGCCGTAGGTTTTCTCCTGCACGACCGATTATGAGGCCCACAAGGCTCTTTTCAATGGGAATACGTTCTGTGTCGCCGTCGCTTGCTCCGCGCTCCATCGATGATCGATTGTCTGGCATACCATATGAACGGCCTTGGGAGGGGGAGAAGCTACCGCTGGGTCTTGGAGAAAAGGATCGTTCACGAACATAGCCACGATCAGCACCACCTCGCCTTTCGTCGCGATACGGGTTGTAATTGTCTCTGAAGGTGTCTCTGATAGCACGAGGGGGGCTACGGGAAGGTGAGCGTGAGCGCCCAGTTCGGCGGCGAGGATCATCATTTCTCGAAAGAACTTTGTTGTAAGATATGTGTCAGCTTTCTAGCAGTAAGAGTGAAGAAGAAGAAAACTTATACCTCGGTTGGAATCATAGGAGACTCCTCTTTCGGCGGCGAAACCGCGCGCTTTAGCTATCGCATCGGCAATACTAACTGAACCAGAGCTGACAGGCTTGATAGAACTGAGGTCAACACTTCCTGAGCTTATAGGCTGCGGTAGAGAGTATGGAGATGATGCGACAGGAGGAGTAGAATTTGCGTAAGTGGGAGGATATCCTGAGGCTGGAAGTTGCGACTGTGCTTGATTGGGGGTTCCACCAGGGCGTTGCGCCGCTACACTTCAAAGTCAGACAACACCATGCGGATCAGATCTGTAACTTACCAAGAGCTGCGAGGATGTTGGAGATGTTTTGCTGATCAGCCATATTTCGAGTTTCGATCTGTACTCATGTGGGTGGGATGTGGAGCAGGATGGTCAAGTGATTTCTGAGCAGTTCTTAATCCGGGTCCGACTGCAGTGTCAGACAAATATGCCAAGACCTCAGATGGTGCAAATTTCAGTGCATGCAAAGAGAAAGTTTGGCACTCATCTTTCAAGGCCAGTACTGTACTGTGTGAATTGTGCACTGTCTCTCTCCTTGATCATTGCAATATCGGAGTACCATCTCATGGAGTATTAATCACTGATATGCATCATTGGTCGATACCACCAAAGTAGACTGACAGCAGATGGGTGGCTATTGTATCTGATTGGCTGTGATTCTATCGCCTCCAGGCGGACTAATAGGGCAATTCGGTCACACTATTTGCCGTGCCTCTCCTTTTTCCACAACTTCAGCTTCTCCACCACCTCTCTTGATTATTTCCATATCCAGTTTCTGCTAACGGTTTCGTTCTTTTAGCCGGAAGCAGGATGTTGACACTTATGATCCTGTATATGATGCCCCAATGCCCCAGCCATAGTGTTGTGAGGAGAGGTCCGGAGGCATTGCTGTACCACTGCTGAGGTCTCCATAAGTGCCATCAACCCTCTGCCCCTTGAAAAAAAATGCCCGTTGAAATGTACTTATGTATATTCGACCAGTGTGAGTGTAGGAGGTCTTCATTTTCGTTGGTTCCAATGTGCGGTGTTTGTCCATCAGCTGAGTGGCCAAGCCGATCATCAACACCGCAAGATCCATGATGCGGAGCAGCAGTCTGTGGACATGTAGGAGGCGGGTGGTCATGATCGGCTGAATCACTTCTCGTGTTTTGTTCCGCCTTGTGCTCCTTGTAAACCATACAGTCTTAACACGGTAAATCAATAACTTCACGTTTGGGGCATCTCTTTATTGCACAGTCTTTCTTACGCCGATCAATCTGCACAATCCATCATGGAGATACCCAGGGAAGGAGATGAAAACGAGTTGACCAAGTTGAAGGCGCTCGTATGGATCCAGCAGATTCAAACGGCCTGCCAGCGCGCAGGGGAAGCTTCTGGGGACTGTGAACCAGATCCGGATGAGGCAGAGTCTGTGGAGGCTTCACGTTCTGCTAAAACTGCATAGAAGAATCGGAAGGAGAAGGAGAGAAGAGCTCGCAGGAAGAGAGAGCAGAAGACCGGCAGCACTTCTGATAACGCTGTAGCAGATCCTGCTGAAATGGGCGTCCAAAATCGTGATCAAGGTGTTGAAGAGCGCCTGGACCTCGTCGTCCAGCAGCACGATATTGAGAGCGGCACAGCAAGTGAAGGCGCCCAGGAAGCCACCACGCTGCTCCCATCTGTCCAAGCTGGTGAACACCCATCGATTAGCCAGGCTGCAAACGAACAGAATCGCCCTGCGCAACCACCTGCCGAGCCATACATGCTGGCAACACAACCAATACAGGACGCTCAAATGACTCTACCCTCACCTCCACCTGCTATTAATCCTCAAACTACACCACCCATCACCACCACCTCTGGTGCCCGCAGAACTTCACGTCCTTTGATAGCCCCAGCAATCCCCTTCAACCTTCAATTCTCAAAGAAACCTTCCACCACCATGCAGCACGAAAATCCTGACACACAGAGCTCAGCAACTGAACAAGAAAGTGACAGCACAGTTGCACAGATTGCTGCCTCAACAGCTGAACTCACAATCTCCAAGGCCCAAGCCACGACAGAAGATACTCCAGAAACCGAGGTTACTGATGCTGGTATGGAGTCAAAGAATTCACCAGAAGGTCCTCCTTACGAGACCAAAAGTCCTATCTCTGCTACACATGTTGCTGAGAGCTCAGATTCTTCTGCTCCAGTACCCGCACAAGCTCCAGCAGTAATTACTTCACATACCACCCAAAGCTCAGAAGCTGCTGCTCCAGCGCCTGCCCAAGCTCCAGCAGAAACTACTCCACATACTACCCAAAGCTCAGAAGCTACTACTCCAACACCTACCCCTACCCAAGCTCCAGCAGAGACTACTTCACGTACTACCCAAGGCTCAGAAGCTTCTACTCCAGCGCCTGCCCAAGCTTCAGCCCAACAACGCCTTGTCAAATTCGACACCTATGAATGGCCTTGCCGTAATCAAGAATGCCGCAAGCTGACCAGCCCTTACGACGAATCAACAGTCATCTGTCCCCGCTGCGGTCCGTACTCGTTGATCCGCTATTGCAGCAAGAAATGCCTCTTCGACGACCTCCTCATGCACTGGGGCGTCGAATGCGGTTCATTCACCCTCGCGCAGAAAGCCGACCCCATGACCATCACCAGGCGACAGATCAGCATCCAACCATACATCCCCAGCCTCGACCACATTGACCGCCCCGAACGTTTCCGCCAGTTCGTGCGCCACTCGATCGACACCACCGGCGACTACTTCATCTTCTCCGACTGGGCCGACTGGCGCAACGCCGGCTTCCGCATGCCCTGGCCCGCCGAGCAACACGCCTCGGGCAGCATCCTGGCCATCGTCAACTTCACCCAGACCGGCTCCTCCGTCCCCTCTCGCATGCTCTTCACCCGTCTCCTCCGCATCTGCTTCCTCGTCGGCGGCGCGCGCACCGATATGGCCTATTTCCTCTTCAAGATGATCATCGGCCGATTGACCGAGCTGGGCTTGGCAACCAGCGACATCAAGAACTGCCTCGTCTGGCAATTCAAGCACGAGTTTGCCTATCCGGGTGGCTTTGCCGACTTGCTGATGGACCAGCAGGTGGTCAACTGGCCCTTGGTGGCGGGTCAGGTAGAAGTTTCCTGGTTGGGGGAGTCCATCTCGGGGCCGAGTGGTCCAATAAGGTCTAGGGTGGAGCTCTGTTTCGGGGGTGCTTGCTGCTTTGGGGGGGTGGGGGGTGGAAGGAGAGGCAGCTGTTGTTTTGTTCGTTCTAGCTTTAGGAAAGGAAGTTGCCCATAGGGGCTTTTCAGATCAGGAAATCAGATTGCTTTTACACCAAAAAAAAGGAACTTGTGCAATTTTTCGTCATCGGATTCTGTAGGCTTGAGGAGGCCCCCAATTTCCTAAAGGCTTTGGATTCAGGTTGAATGTCTTTCGGTAAAAGTGAATCCAGATTTCGACTTCTATGACACAAATGAAGAAATGTATATCAACGCGAGAAGGGCACCCGTCTCCCAGAAATCACTACGATATTCTTTTTGCGAGATTACTGAAAACATGATGGCAGATTTCTGACTGATACATGAGATCATCTGCGATGTTGAAAAGCAACCGGATGTGACTAGCGGGAGGGGACTCGGTGGTCGGAAATGATGGGATTATCTTTGCGTTGAGGAAATGTCTGCTTTTCTCCTCGTGATCGGATGCGGTAGATGTGGCGAGGGCACCGTGTCCCCAAGGAGTAGGGTTAGACTGTGAAGATCTGGAATCTTGTAGAGCAGATGTATATCACCATGAGATGCGGGCGCCATTACCTTGAACATGTTAGAGTCAGCTTGTTGGGCTCGTAGATCTCTGGAAGTGTGCCATATAGGTCCCAAAAGGACACCAATCACTTGGAAATAGATCAAGACTGCAGAGACCTGAGTCACTGGGATCTTGGAAAGTAGATGCATAGTGCTGCAGGAAGGACGCCAATAGTTGATGGAAGTGAAACGGGCTTTAGCTTTCTGGCAAGCAATCCTTTTCCACCAGTGGGAAGGCCATCACTGTCCCAAGGCAGTAGAGGCAGAATTGAGATCTGTAGAATCCTGATCTAGGACGTTGAAACCATGGAGAGGAGGTCGAATATCAAAAAGGAAAATAGCCAGACTGATCTTCACAATGTTTTGGGCAAGTAACAATATTCTCGACGACTATTTGTACTCAGGGGAGTTGATGAGATCGAAGACATTTCTTTCAGGGTTACTATTTGTCTTAGCCACAATCATCCTTCTGGTCGAATTTCAGCTAGATGATGCGAATAAAAGCAAGAAAATCTATACGTAGTGAAGAAATCCTCTTCCGTAGTCAGTAATGTGCTCTGCATCTAGCTGCATACGTTGAATGATAAAATCAGACTTCGTCAACAAAGGACCACGCAACAGACACCCACATAAAAAAGCAGACATTAAAGTCCAGACATGGAGAAAACAGGAACGAGAGGCTGGAGCAGGTACAGCCTGACAAGGCTCAGCAGGCAACTGAAACAACTACAACAAGATCTGAGCTGAAAAACAGTACTTGGAAGGCACCGCGCATTATGGACTCAGAGACATCAGATGGCTGAAAAATAGAGTCAGGATGTCTCCACTTGGTTCTCGACCCAGAAATCTCGATCCAGATTCTGCATCTCACCGTTCTGGAGCCTTCCAAAGAGGCAGCATGGTATCATGCAAAGCCTTGCAAGGCGTCAGGCGTGTAATTAGTTGTGTTTTGGATCTGAAAGGCTCCATTGACCAAGATTGCTAAAAGAGCCTTACCGAGCTCCTGTTCGACCTTCGTGTACCTCTAGGGAAATGATGGCTTTGGAGGACTCAGCTAGCAGAACGATGGTCAATCAGGCATTTGATGGAATCGCTCATGAGCTAACAAGGCAAAGCTCGGCACGGATAATCCGCATCGGCCACAGACGTCCACGTTGTCCTGAACCTCCTCATCGCTTTCCCATGAAGTTGGTGGTGTCGCTTCAGAGCAGACATCCTCGTCAACTGAGCCTTCCAGGAGATCATTCACATCATCAGTCAGATGGGGAGCGACGTCCTCATCCACGATCCTCCACTCTTTCAGCACATCATCTTGTCTCCTAAACATCCTTGATATATCCCTACCCTTACTATCCTTGCTGTCTGCCGCTGTCTCCGCCATGTTGGTCACAGCCACATTGACAAGACTCAAGTTCCAACCCGATCGTTCGGGGTGTAATTTCCTAAAGCATGGGATCAATGAGTCTTGGACCAGTCTATCGGCTAGTGCATGAACATTTTCAGTCAGGCTGAAAGCAAACGTTGGCATTGGTAGAGAGCGTGAAACACGGTTAAATGATCTCGAGCGGGTACCATCAGGGTTGACGGCTGGCCGTGGACGGGTCGTAAGTCTGAGCGTCCGAGGATGGGCAAGCCATCTTCTTTTCGATATCCCATGGTCAGTATTCTCCGCATCATCGTCGTCTTCCATTAGGTCCAGATGCATGCGTCTGATCAGACTATTTGATAACAGATTGAGCTTCTTTCTGACTTCGTCCAATGTGTCTAGTCGAGTGTAGCTGTCTTCAATGCTGATTTGGGAGGGTACTTTCTTTGCTTGGCTGACTTCGACGTCATCCACACCCTGTATTAGGCCCCAGATCTTGCCACCGATGCCCCTTTGGGAGCCAGGACCACTTAAGATCTCTTCCAGCATCTCAGGGCCCATTCCAAGAAAGGTCCGTACATCTCGTACAGTCACCTTTTCCTTTGTTCCCCCGTAAACAAGACCCTCGTCGAAGGCTGGCTGACGACCAAGTATCCGAGCTCGAATCTTCTGAGAGAGCTTGAAACCAATGCCGGGAATCCTGCCGATATCATGGCTATCCATGAATGTGGTGACATGTGATTCAGAGCTGGCACTTGCATCATAGGGAGGGACTAATGTGGTTTGACTCTTCGGCTTATGAAGGTTGCCCACCAGCTTCGACAAGATTTTGTTAGTGGAGATACCTACTGTAGCAGTGTATCCCTTTTCGTTCTCGAGTTCATGCCGCAGATATCGTGCCAGGTGAGAGCCAAGCACGAGCCGCTGATATAGCTGAAGATCTTGATCTGACACTGCACCAGCTTCCGGGGGATATGTAGGCCCAAATGGCTCAGATGCATCGTACTGAAAGCCAATTGTTGGGTCGTTTTGATCTAAGCAGAAAAAGGAATGGGACAGATCATTGTGGTTCAAAATGTCTATATTGTAGTTGACCATATCAGTGCAGTCCAGGAAGACCTACAGCCCTACCGTGAGCCAATCAACACTTGAAGGCTCTGGTACCAACTCACTTCGTCGAAACCCAGCCTCTCGGCTTGCCCGCTCCAGATCGATTTACGAAGAAAGCTGTACAATTCCTTTGACGCATTTCGAAACCTTGTGAGATCTTCGCCAAGCACGATTACCACATCCGGACAGACCTTCTTGGCCTCAGTGATGAGTTGCAGTTTGTACAGGCCTCTCCTTCGAGCCTCGTAGTTGCATGTGACGATGATTTGCTTCTGCTGAACGGCCAGGGGTTGGTTCTTCAGCGCAGGATTCTCAGCCTCGAACACCGATGCATAAAAGCAGTCGTAGTCCTAATCATTTGTCAGTCAATATCCGCCTCCATGGCGATGATAGGTCTGCGACAAGTACGCGGGCCTTACAAAGTGGATGATCATTCGGCTATCGTGCCTCTTCAACGATGAAGCTCTGTCCATCGCATCCAATGTTTCACCTTGTTTCGACGCCTTCGTAGCATCAGTACGCATATCATTACGTGTTCAGCGCACATAATCTCGGCAAGATTTGTGCGGCAAATTATGTGGCAAACTGCGGCTGCCGACCTCGGGGCAAAACACCAGCGAGACAGCTGCCACCATCGTTCTTCATACTCCCAAGGGCTGAGAATTAATCCCTTGCATTCTGTGTCATGAAATTATTATCAGGCCTGTGTTGAGATTCATGGAGCCTTAATATAGTCGAGGTTTGCCGTGGCGGAAACTCTAGAAAATTGGGATTGTCCAATCGGCCGTTGGCTGGACTGGAAATAAAGTCTTAATATAGCATGCTGGGAACGCCACACCCCAGCGCTTATCCTACGACAGCCAGAATCCTACCCCAAGTCATGCGCTGCAGCTTGCCAAAGATCCAACAAAAGCAAATCCCCCAGATCGAAGGGACCCCACAGCTGATTCAAGCCGAGAAAGTGATCATCCAGTGCTAATCTGAGGTACGATATCGGCCAAATTCGCGAGGTCAGGGGCAATGCTGCTTAACTCAGCTACGTTTCAACATGCCTGTCCTAAAAGGAATACGTATCTACTTATTCTCTCATCCTTCCCCTTTCGTTGGTGGGTTGATGATGAACAGAGTTCGAGAGCTGTGGACATGTAGTACAGCTACCTGCTAACAGTTGCTACGACACCATCACTACAGCCTCTTCGCTGGTCAGGCTCTGCTAGTGATCTGTGCTTAATCTCCTTCCTATCCGCCGCTTTTCGCGCATACTTATTGTCCGTCATACTTACTCCGGAGTTTGCGTGCTAATCACTCCGACTTTCAATCTGGGGAACGATTCGTACGCTCGCTTTCGTCATCGCTACACCAGATCTATAATTGGCTCAGGACAATGCTGCTGTGAAAAGACTTATCTCGTTTGCCGTTCAGCATGCTCGCCTTGCCGTTGACGCCTAGGAGTCCAGGAGTACTCGATTTTGACTGCGCCCCCACGCGCGCCACTCCCTCACCGAAGGTGGTTGTACCATCGTGTGAGCGGTCTCCATCCCCATCGATCTTCACACCCATGGCCATGACAGCAACGAGATCTCAACCAGCTTCGCAGAAGCGACCCAAGCTGTCGCTCCAGACCTCCTCACTTCCTATTACTTTCGGCAAATCTTCCACCGCTTTGAAGATCACAGCCTCCACACATCCTGTTGCCTCTCCTACGGTGTTGAACACATTCAACAATGCCTACGATCTACCACATCGCTCCTCTCCAGCTACCGCTTCCCCGACAGGTGCAAAACTCGCTCGACCATCCTCTCGCCTCGTCTCCCCGTTCGCGTCGAGCAAAGAAGACCGTCCGTACCAAATCTCACATGGGCTCAAGGGTATCTTGCGCAACGGCCCCATACCTTCTGGGCTCCGAAGATCATCGCTGTGCCCTGCAACCGAGAGTCCACGTACAGCTAGGAGAGCTTTCTTCCCTGCGGCGAGGAAGGTCACCTTTCGCGCTATACTGGAAGAAGAAATAAAGACAAGCACATATACTGCTAAGCACTCAGACCTCTCTTCGGACGAGGAAGATTCGGACTCCGACGTGCAATCTGAGCTCTCTCTATCATCGTCTGATGAGTCAGATGTGGAAGAACTTGCTCAAGTGAATACAGATACAGCTGGTACACAGCTAAGGCGGAAACGAAAAGCAGGGAGTGATCGTCAAGTCCAAGCCGCAGCTATCAGAGATTGCATCGTCGATCCTGCAATGATACAACAGCAAATGCGGCCCAAATTCGAGTGGCGAGGGAAACGCAGAAGGCGCCAATGGAAGTGGACCCTGGAGCCGTTGAAAGGAGTTTTACCGCAGGCAGACACTGGGCTGCAGCTAAAGAAACCAGACCCCTCTCCCACGAAGATGCCGTTGCCACTGTCAGCTGGCCTCGACCGTGATGACACTCTCTTATCACCATCGAATATCGCTCTTGTCCCATCGGCCACCCTTGTGCCTGCGCACGGCAAACCTGTCCCTCCATCATCTACGCAGTCGAGCACACTTTTGCCACACTCTGCGACGGTTCCCTCGTCGACTTCATCGGCCGCAGGCATCTACGCTGAAGAAGATAAAGAAGACATCGCCGCAGACCCTCTGGATAGAAAGAGGCATGAAGATTCTGCTGGTGATATATAGAAATATAAATAGTAAATAATCTATTCATCTATTCATCTATCTATAGTGATCTAAGTTCTATCCACTACCATTCTCCTATGCTCACTACCACCACTACCACCACCATGACCACAGTCCCCCAAATCTTCCCCTTCACTCTTCAATATACCTCCTCAACCCCCTCAACCTCTCCTTCGCCGTCTCCAACACCGCATCCTCCTTACAAACCGCAAACCGCATCCAATCCTCCGCCACCTTCTCCCTCGCCTGGGTATAGAACTCGCTCGGCGGAATCGCCGCAACGCCCAACTCCATGATCAAGAACCAGGCCATGCGAAAATCGCGCGGCCGATGCCTGACATGCTCGGGGAAATCGTAGCCGTCGGGTAGTTTGACCTTGGCCAGGTTGGCGAGCACGAAATAGCCGCCCTCGGGCTGGGAGTAGGGGAGGCGGAGCTCGTCGAAGACGTGGCAGAAACGCGCGACCTTGCCTTCCATCTCGCGCACGGACGAGTCCCAGAAGCGGTGGGCGTCGGCCTGTTCGAAGCCGACGGCGGCGGCTTCCTGGAGCGGGTAGCCGACGCGCCAGCCGGTGCAGTAGAAGTTCTTGCCGGCGCTGCCGACGGTGAGGGTTATCTGGGCGAGTTCGGGCGAGAGGGTGCCGATGCGGGTGAAGGGGACGTAGTAGAGCCGGTCGTAGACTTCGTCGGAGAGGATCAGGATGTCGTGTTTTAGGCAAAGGTCGCCGATGCGGGTGAGTTCGGATTTGGAGAAGACTTTGCCGACCGGATTGTGGGGGGAGTTGAGCACCATCATTTTGGTTTTGGGCGTGATGGCGGCTTCGAGTTCGGTGAAGTCGATGCTCCAGTTGGCGGCGGAGGAGGTGCGTGTCCCGCCGTCTTCTGGGGGGTGGAGAGGGACGTATTTTATGGTGCCGCCGGCCATTTCGATGTTGGAGAGATATTGGTCGAAGAAGGGTTCGAAGATGATGACTTCATCGCCTGGCTCGATGAAGCCCATGAACGCACTGAGCATGCCTGGGTGAGGGTTATTTACTACGTTGGAAGGAGAAGACATGGTCTTGGCGTTCAGGGGAGTAAAGAATTTGATGTCTTTGCTCTATTCGTTGATAGAATGCAAAAGTCTTACCTTCGTTGGCGCCAGTGGTGATCGTGACTTCGCTCTCGGGATCAAGCTTTCTCCCAAAGAAAGGGGAATAGGCATCCGCGATCGCCTTCTTCAATCGTGGGCGTCCCTTGCTACCAGGTCAGTCATGCCGGCAGAAGGGTTTCAATCAAGAAATCTACCTTCGTTGGCGAGTACTGGTTGCATTCGACACGGTCCAGCGCAGACTTTGCAGCATCTAAAACGAACTGAGGAGGATTGTAGCCACTATGGTGTTGCCAGTCAACTCATGCATATAGGCGAAGAACAGGCGGCCTCAATAGGAAGAATGGCCAAAACTGCAAGAACGGCAAAGGGGAGCATACTCACTAAAAGCCTTGACCCATATTTACACTTGAAAAGTGATGATTAGTTGTTGTACAGAGTATTCCTTGCTGTAATAGACTCACATCGGTTGGACTGGCGATGCAGCAGCAGCTTCATTCACGATCGACCTACAAACATCAAAGTCTATCACTTTGATGATTGAATACAATTGCCCACCAGACGTCTTGCTTCTGCCCGGCGACGCGTTTTGCTGGAGCGAATTTTTCCTCCATTCGAGGAGAGGAAGCCATGGTTCTAGTTACGACGAATGGAAATCCAGCACCACGGTGGGTAGTCATACATGGGAGACGTGAGAAGGAGGGACAATGGGGCCGGGCCAGCACATTTGTAGGTTTGCAGAACAATCTCATGGGGACAGATACAGACGAAGCCAGCGCAAATGCCTCAGCGTTTGTTATGGCCCAAGCGGAATCATTGATTACTATTCGTATTGTTCGTGCTCTGCTCCGATGGCGGAACCGAGGGTCTTGCCTCAGTCCTCAGACGGGCTTAGTGACACAGCTAGATGCCATCCTCGAAATGGCTAGTTGTTGACTAAGCAGACATTATCTCATACGTCTAAGGACAAGAACCCATATTTGGACTAGATTGTTATTTTTTAAATAGTGTTAAAGTTAATTATTTATGTCACAACTTATAACTTATTAACGCTTTTATGTATCTACGTAAGATTCTGTGCGAAATAGCTGTGGGTTCTATACAAGAAGGATTGTGCGTAGGATTCAGTGTAAGATAACTACGGATTCCGTGCAGGATTCCGTACGAAAAAGCTATGGACTCCGCGTAGGATTCTGTGCGAAATAGCTGTGGATTCTGCGCAGGATCCTATGTCAAATAACTGTGGGTTCTGCGTAAGATTCCGTGCAAAATAGCTGTGGATTCTGCGTAGGATTCTGTGCGAAATAACTACGGATTCTGCGTAGGATGCTGTGTGACAAAGCTGTGGATTCTGCACAGGATCCTATGTGAAATAGTTGTGGATTCTGTACAAGATGGATTGGCGAAGAATTCGGTGCGAAAAATAAGACTTTAATATTTTAATTGATGAATACATTTTTGCTATATTTTCTCTTTTTCTTTAAAAGTGATTTGGTACATCACTTTTGCTATTATATATGTGAGCAAAGAGCTTGATAAGCTACAAACTACGGTACTGGGCATAAGTATTCGTAGCACAGCATTAGTGTTTGTTCGCCAAAACAGGCGGAGAACCAGACATCTAAGCCTTGAACAGTTAGCGGTACTGGTGTGGCCAATTGATATGAACAATGGCCAAAGAAGCTTCTAGGGATTGATGTGGCGCTGTATCCCAACTAGTTGCTACTAGCGCTGTGCTACGACTACTTATGCCCAGTACCGTAGTAGGTATCCGGAATTTCAGACATTTTTTACCGACAAAATGTGGTCCAAGCGCCATACACACACGGAGGTTTTCCGACCTGCATTCCTGCCTTTTGCTTGACTCTTAGCCATGATCCTGCCAACCATCCTGCTTGAGCATGTTGGTTTGATTTACAGCGCTTCGTCTTCTCAGCATGCGTATACGAGACGGTAGCAGAAAACAAGCCCAAAATATCAGTAAATATCATCGGCGATCATGGCTAGCTTCGCACCCTTTCAAGGCCACCCGCCTAGTCCAGCTAACGAAGCAGAGCGGCTGGTATACGTGCCATTAGACCAGACATACTTATAGGTTGCAAGACCCAGGCAATCTTCGAGTGATGCTTTCCATGTTTCCTCCGTATCAAAATTGCTTCGCCTCGTACCCCTTCTGAGACGTGAATTAAACTCTCGAACATCAATCCGCTCATTCTTTTCGCTTTTCAGAGTACTATTAGTATATCCAGTTGAGGTCGAAGATGGTTTCTGAGAGTACTGGACAAGGCCCTGCTGTGGTTGCAGAGGCTAATCCCGCGTTCTGCGACCAAATTCGAAATATCCCATGGATTGATACAGCATCAGTTGAATATGAGGCGAAGCGAAAGATTTACCAGCGTGACAACGTTGCCACACCCCACGCTATAGCTTGTCCCCGAAATACAGAAGATGTGGCAGCTTTGGTGCGGCACTCGATCGAAGCCAATATACCTATTACTGTTCGATCTGGTGGGCATGACTTGTTTGGCCGCTCCATTGTCGAGTCCGCTCTGTGCATTGACATGCGTGCCATCGACTTTGTAGAGATTGCTCAAGACAAGAAGTCGGCCAGAATCGGGGGTGGTATACGCTTTGAAAAACTCGCCGAAGAGCTAAGTAAAGAGGGTCTTGTATGCCCTTTTGGCACTGTCCCGAGTGTGGGGTTTGTCGGATGGGCAAGTCTCGGAGGATACGGAGCTTTGAGTGGGCAATACGGACTAGGAGTCGATCAGATCATTGGTGCGGAAGTTGTTAATGCAAATGCGGAGATAATCCAGGCGGACGAAGAGATGCTGAAAGGCATCAGGGGTGCTGGTGGTAACTTTGGCATAGTAGCCGGACTTCGGATTAAGGTCTATGAGCTCAAAACTGTACGTCTCAACTGTGATCCTTGACCTCCTATACGAAAAGCGGTCTGCTGACGAATGAGATGAACTATAGCTCCTTGCGGGGCTAATCGTCCTAGATCCCAGTACGAAAGGGGTGGCGGAAACGTTCGCAGACTTTCTCACTGGTCTCCAGTCGCTCATGGCTTCAGGTCAATGCCCAGCCGCGGCCGGACTCGACCCTGCCATAGTCAATCATCCGCAGAGGGGCCAAACAGCTCTCGTCACTTTCGTGTGGTCGTCCCCTGACCACTCTGCAGGAAGGGCTTTCCTTGAAAAGCTGCTTACATTAGCCCCTGTGGCCATGCAGAATGTTGGAGAAACCAGTATGCCTGCCTGGTTGAAGACGCTTGAAGCATTCTGTCCCTATGGCATCTTTGGTGGTGATAGAGGTATCAGTTTTAGAAAATTGACTCCCAAAATGCTGGCAATACTTCGTCGCCATATGGAGAATATGCCCTCGGATCCGGCAACTACTATCGCTATTCATCCACTGAGCCGTACCAGTCCGTCCGCCACGGACCCCAACCTGAAGAGGGGCTCGTGTTTCAATCCAGAGGCACGGCAGGAACATTTCCTTCTAGAGCTCATCGGTTCCACCCTCGAACAAAGTAACTCGCCAAAATCACAGAAATGGATCAAGGACGCGTACAATGAGCTCAAAGGAAGTGGAGATGCCATGGACGGGTCGTACATTGCCCTTACACATCCTGAGGATATGTGCTTGGAAAAGATCTACGGGGCAGCATGGGAGGACTTGTTAGCGTTGAAGAGAAGACTGGATCCCAAGGGGTTTTTCAGGAACGCAGTTCCCAGGATGTAGTTGGCGATCTCGAAGTCACAGAGGATCAGTCGTGCTGGAGTTCAGAACATGTCATGTAGTCAATTGTGCAAACACACCGGCAATTCCATCTTCTGCCCTTCGCCACGTCGTGCAAGAAGTTGATTAACTTTCTCATGCCAGTCACGGCACGGCTAAAACCTGAGTTTTCAGACCACGTCATGGAGTTATGTAGTCTCCTGTGGGGCCCCTGACTCGAAATTGCAGTGCCAGGTTGGAGGTGGAAAAAATTGCTTGGCGAGAACTTGGAGACGGTGGGAGGCGTCTGCATTCGATCCTTGAAGTGTGCAAGCGTAAAATATTATTATGGACTTTATTCGCTAAGCGGCCCCATTGACCAAGAGCAAGACCTGGGCAAGCGTATCGCGCCATGACTGTTGTGAGATCCCTGTGTGAGATTCCTGTACCATGGTCGCTTGTCCCATATGCGGGCAATCTGTCAAGCAAGCTCAGATCAATGCTCACATTGATTCTGACTGCGTCAAGCACGTTGACGTATCTGGACCGGTGCTCAATGGCTCTTCTCAGCCAGAAACGTCAATATCTGGATTTTTCTCGACACCGCTCGCGAAGCGTATCGTATCACAAGAGAACCCTAGGCCCGAGACCAAGCTGACTCCGGATGAAGCCCGATCTGTGCCGGCAAAACGTTCTTTCGTGGATAATCAGCATCCTTTCATCGACATAGGGCAGAATGGCAACACGGAGCCTGAAGGCGCACTTGTTGAGCCAACAGCCAAAAGGTCAAAGACGACAAATGCTTTCCAGAAAGCTGCGCCTCTGGCAGAGCGCATGCGCCCACGTACTCTTAATGATGTCTATGGCCAAGACCTAGTTGGTCCCTCTGGCGTGTTGCGTGGCTTGATCGAGCAGGATAGGGTACCCAGCATGATCTTATGGGGAAATGCAGGGACTGGCAAAACAACTATAGCTCGAGTCATTGCGACCATGGTGGACAGTCGTTTCGTGGAGATCAACAGTACAAGTTCTGGGGTGGCAGAATGCAAAAAGCTCTTCGGCGAGGCAAAAAACGAGCTTGGGCTCACTGGGCGAAAGACAATCATCTTCTGTGATGAGATCCACAGATTCTCCAAGTCACAACAGGACGTCTTCCTAGGACCGGTGGAGAGTGGACAGATAACACTCATTGGAGCTACTACAGAGAATCCTTCATTCAAGATCCAAGATGCTCTGCTTTCGCGTTGTCGCACTTTCACATTGCAGAAGCTTACCGATGGCAGTATTTGCGAGATCCTTAATCGAGCGTTACAAGAGGAGGGCCCCAACTATTGCCCATCAGCTCTTGTGGACGACGAGTTGGTAAAGTACCTCGCAGCTTTTGCAGACGGCGATGCTCGGACTGCGCTCAACCTTCTTGAGCTAGCTATGGAGCTATCGAAACGAAAAGACATGACCCAGGGGGATTTGAAAAAGTCGTTGACCAAGACTTTAGTCTACGACAGAGCAGGAGATCAACACTATGATACCATCTCGGCCTTCCACAAGTCAATCAGGGGTGGCGATCCAGATGCGGCTTTATATTATTTGGCTCGAATGCTGCAATCCGGTGAGGATGCCCTGTATATTGCTCGCCGTTTGGTGGTTGTTGCATCTGAAGACATTGGTCTGGCCGACAACGGTATGCTATCCTTGGCCACAGCAGCCTATACTGCAGCTGAGAAGGTCGGTATGCCAGAAGCACGTATCAACCTTGCTCATGCCACTGTTGCCATGGCACTCTCCAAAAAGAGTACTAGAGCGTACAGGGGCCTTTCCAACGCGACTGCTGCTCTCCGTGAGCCAGGCATCGCGGGCTTGCCAATCCCAGTTCATCTGCGTAATGCTCCCACAAGACTTATGAAAGAGCTGGGCTACGGCAAGGAGTATAAGTACAACCCGGACTATGTCGATGGCAAGGTGGCGCAAGAGTATCTTCCAGAGCAGTTGCGAGGCTGTCACTTTCTTGAAGAAGCTGACCTTGGAAACCAATACGACCCTGATATATCCCAACATTGAAAAATGATACTGCGCTTGCAACAGGAGATCAAAAACACTTTATGTACTTAAGACTTCGTCTTGGCAATGACCTCACACTGCGCAAGCTTTGTCAAGATGTGTCTGACATAAGCAGCTGATACATGATGCCATGATCACCTCGAGCTGAATGCTGCAGAACCAAGCCGATGGCAAGCAAAAACTTGTAAATACACTTCTCACGATTCTTGTCCAAGAGTTCAAAGGACATGGTGCAGGTCAAGTTTGAATGTGAGCTGCTCATACTCGGTGCTGGCTGGACGTCAACCTTTCTCATCCCACTCCTACGAGACGAGAAGGTAGGATATGCCGCCACGTCTACTACTGGCAGATCCAGCACGATCAAGTTCATCTTTGAACCTGACGCCAGCGACTCAACTGCATTCAAAGTCCTCCCGGAGGCACGAACTATTCTCGTCACCTTTCCTCTCCGAGGTACTGGCCAAAGCCAAAAACTTGTAGACTTCTACCATCAAACGCACACATCAAGGCCGCATTACATTCAGCTAGGCTACACTGGGATATGGCGGGGAGACGGTCAGACAGTATGGCTGGATCGCCACTCGCCATACGACACAACGAACGAACGGGCAATGGCGGAGGATGAGCTAATGCAGAATGGAGGATGTGTCTTGAATCTGGCAGGTCTCTGGGGGGGAGAACGATCAGCACAAAGATTCGGGCGGCGAGCCGCATCCACCAAAGAAAAGCTCAAAGGGAAAGGTTCTCTGCATCTGATTCATGGACGAGATGTTGCTCGAGCAATCTATGCGGTTCACAGGGCATGGCCTGGCGCCAGCAGGTGGATTTTAACCGACCGATTTGTCCATGACTGGTGGGCGCTTCTTGCTGAATGGGGTTCTGAGGGGGCTGTCGAAGGCGAAGAAGATGCTACTGGCGAAGCTCTGGTCTGGGTAAGAGAGTTGATGGAAGAGGAGGGCGTCAAGGCCCTTCCCAGGTCGGTTGAGAAAATGGGCAGAGCCTACGACTCAACAGAATTTTGGAACAAGTTCAACTTGAGTCCTGTCAGAGCGAGGCTGTGAATACTGGCTCGTAAGAATCGATCGCCAAACCGTAACGCCATGAAAGGGTCCCGTTGGGTTAGATCCCCCAAGTATATCTCGCATGGATGAAGCACCATTTAATGAACAACCTTACCCGATTCACCTCACAGAAGTTTTGCCTGATCCCAAGCTCATGAAGGCTCAGTCACTTCTACCAACATCTTACCTGACTTCAGCAGTCTACAAACGTCATCATTCACGCTGGAAGTCAGACTTGCACCTTGATGTAGGAGAACGTGCAGCTTGCATTGTTGTTTGACGTTTGTACAAAGACAAGGAACAATCCCTCTCGGGCCACTAGCTCATGGCAATTCATTCACGTTCGATGCAATCTACTTCATGGTTCGAGAGGAGCTATTCCAACAAGCTCATTGTCCTTACCCAGATGGATTCTCTGTGACGAAGCGTCTCATCGTTTGTAGAGCGTCCTACAGTCTCACAACTGTATCCACCTATTAACAAACCTTTTAGACATATTTTCCCAACTACAACTTCTTCTCTCCTGTTCAATCTCGTACTCGGTACTCTGTACCCTCACTTGATATTGGGGCGAAATGGTTGCCTCATGATGATTCGCAGTTAATTCATAGAACCATACATATTACAACCCCGAATGTCACGACGTTGGTTTGAGAGGACAGCGCCCCTCCTACTACATACGCGATCCCGTTCTGCACGGCGCCCATCTAATAGCCGAGAGCTTGCTAAAAGTGTCAATTGTTATACCTCCGTATACTCCGTATGCACAGATCGCTACATGCTGCGAGGGCGTTTGTCTTGACAATCCATTCCGTAGTTGCAGTAGGTTGGTTTCAATAGCCGAATATGACCCCGGATGCTCGATATATACAGCTTTATGGCTTACGATTGACTCGTCCAGAGACTAAAAAGATCTCGCGTATGGTATTAAGCGAACACGGGCTGAGTTGCTATGATTGTCAACTAGCCTGCGATAAATGCGCGGGTCTAATCACATTGAAAGCAAAAAGAGTCAACCGTCTGTCTGCGATTCCACACCGCTGTGTCAGCATCGACTTCTACTACAGACGGGTCTGGTTAGACTCATTCTCAACGCCGAACCCTATACAGCACATACACAAGTGGTGTTAGACCTCTCCACTACGTCGCCATGAAGACCGCTCTCCTTCTCACCTTGGCCTGCATGACATCTGTCATCAACAGCTCTCCTGTCGCCCAAGCCCCGGAACTCGACGGCCGCCAGGTGTGCCGTACCAATGTAGGGGTGGGGTACTGCGTGGCTGCAAGGGAGGTGTGTTCCGGTACAAGATGATACACGTAGGTGGAGCAATAACAGCGCTGCGGAATGGCGACTATGTGGATCTCTTTGCTGACGTCCTTGCTTTCCTCTCTTGGAGCAGTCGGCATTGCGCGGGAATACTAGAGGGTTGCTGCGTCCCTTTGATGGCTGGGTGAGAAAAGCATGGGTTCTCGATATCTAGATGTGGTTTGAAGGAAAGACGGTAGTGTGAGAGAAAAGGGGAATTTTGAAGGCTGCCAGGTGTCTTGTCAATGTTAGCATTGTCGGATGCTGGATCCTGAGCCTGTGATATCGGTGGTGGGATTGCTGCCACCCCTAAAAAGCTTTCGCTTTTCTGCTGTACAGAATGAGGATTAGGGTTATCAGTACTGGAGTATTGCTATCGGCCACCTACCCGAGAAATATCATGCATTTGCAAGGATAGGAAGATGAACTTACATGGGGATGCCCCACTAGACTTGACCTGAATCCAGCAGGGTAGTAGCGATAACAAAGGTCAACTCCACAGTGAATGCATCTTGACCTTTGTTTCCCTCCCCTCATTCTCCGTTATTCCTGCTTCTTAGGGACATAGGAGGCCTGGTCATGGTTTCAAGTTTTGGTGTCTGAGCATCAGCGCAAGAATTTCAGCAGGACCTCATGACATGCACATTCATAGTCCACTGAGTGTCAGAAGAATGCAAAAAGCAGCGGCTGTTGAGACATGAACACAACATCTTTTTCACGATTATTCAGCATTGCTCCACACCTCCATTATGTCTGCAATGAGTGAGTTTGCTGGGTGTCGTACGTGTCCTTGCATGTTTGTGCCGCGAGGCATCCAGCAGGCTGCACTGGATTGGCTGGGAAACAGCAGAGCCAACCTCCTACAGTAAACAGTTTCAGCAACCACCGAATCATCAATGCTGTTTACTGTCCCCTCGCTCTCTGACAGAGGAGCGTTGAAGCGGTCAATCACCTGGCCTTGGATCATCTTCCTCACGTTGACGCCCGTTTGTATGCTCAGTGTTACATGAACATTGATCACTGCAACGGTGGCGGAACTTGAAGGGCCAAATAAATACCAAGCCTCTTTTTGTTGGATGATTACGCATGCGAGGCGCTCGGAGGGCAGCCAAATCCTTCCCCCCACTCGATCCTTCAGAGAGGCGCATAGCCTCTTGATGTCTTACCCTGTCACTTCTTCATTACTCTTCTTTGTTCTTACATCCATTTGTCTTGATACAAGGTCTTTTGTTGAAAGAGGCCCAACAGCATCATCAATTGTTTCATGCGTTGCACTTGCTCAGATTTTCTTGTGAAACCGAAACCTCTGCACCCTCAGCTGCTCTACCCTTTTAGGCGCTCCACGGTCACACATTCAACACCACGATAGAGAATTCATTAAAATACAGATCTGCGTGATCTGTGACCCTCACTTCACTTTTCGGCGCTATGCGCCTTTTCCGATGTCTGGCTTCGCTGGCTGCGAGTACACTCTTTTTTGTTGGGAAAATTGATGGTAAGATCGTGATACCTACTAACCGTTGACATGCTGACACAAATACAGCCCATTCACAATCCAGAAATCCTCTCAATTATCTGTCTTTGATTGAAAACCCTCGAATCCAAACCCCTTCACACAGGGTCCACGCCTTTTCATCTTTCGATCTCACTTTCGACCTTCACCAGAGTTCACAAAGAATAAAGCTTTCATTAGAGCCCAACCATGATATATTAGGAGAAGACTCCCATGTTCAATACTTGGATAAGGATGGTAATGTGCGGCACTCGGAGCCCATTAGTCGGCACGAGCACAAGGTGTTTCAGGGAAAGGCATGGTTACTTGGAAATGATGGGCACTGGGAAAATGTCGGATGGTCGAGGATCATGATCAAAAGGGACGGAGTTCACCCGCTCTTTGAAGGCGCCTTTTCGGTTATTGGTGATCACCATCATATACAACTTCAATCATCCTACATGCGTACCAAGCATGCGCTGGACCCACTGCTGGAAGATTCAGATGATGAGTATATGGCCTGTTTTCGCGACTCTGATGTCGGGCGGCAACCGCAGACCGAGCTCAGACGCAGGGGCAACGATCGCTCCTGCATAGCCGACAAGCTTCCATTCAATTCCGACCCCAATCACCCTGTCTTTCAGACCCCGGTGCTCAAGCGGGATGAGGGCTTTTGGGGCTCTATGCCAGTCACGTCGCTGCTGGGCAAGCGTCAGATTGACAGCTCCATCCCTGGTGGCGGCAACTCAGCTGGAACCAACCTTCGAAGCACCATTGGAAGCGTTGAGGGCTGTCCTTCAACTCGAAGAGTTGCGCTAGTCGGAGTAGCCACCGATTGTTCCTACACAGCATCCTTCAACTCATCGGAGTCTGTACGTGAAAACGTCATCTCACAATTCAACACAGCCTCCGAGCTCTACCAATCGACCTTCAATATCACTCTTGGCCTTCGAAATCTTACTGTCTCAGACGCTGAATGCCCAGGCACACCCCCAGCGGCCGCACCATGGAACATAGGCTGTCCTTCACAGACCACTATCGAAGAACGACTGAACCTGTTCTCTGTATGGAGAGGTCAACGGGGGGATAACAATGCTTACTGGACTTTGCTTTCTGGACCCAACTGCAATACTGGCGCCGAAGTTGGCTTGGCTTGGCTTGGTCAGCTGTGCAATGCCGGAGTAACATCAGGACAGGACTCCACTGGAGCCAATCAGACGGTCACTGGAGCGAATGTGGTAGTGAGGACCAGTCAGGAATGGCAGGTCATCGCCCATGAGTCGGGCCATACCTTTGGAGCAGTGCACGATTGCGATTCGAGTGCATGCGCAAACAGCCAGGTCGTCAACGCTCAGCAGTGCTGTCCAGTGTCTAGCAGTGGCTGTGATGCTGATGGAGCCTTCATCATGGACCCATCTTCCTCTCCTAATGTTGGACAATTCTCCCCTTGCACTGTCGGCAACATCTGCAGCGCGCTTGGCAGGAATTCCGTGAAGAGTGACTGTTTGTCAGACAACCGAGGTGTACAGACTATTAGTGGCAGCCAGTGCGGCAACGGTATTGTCGAGGATGGCGAAGACTGTGATTGCGGAGGTCAGGACGGTTGTGGTGGCAACAACTGCTGCGATCCCACCACTTGCAGGTTTAGGTCTGGGGCTGTCTGCGACGACAGCAATGAAGGATGTTGTCGGAGCTGTCAATTTGCTGCAGCAGGCACTGTCTGTCGTAGTAGTACTGGCAGTTGCGATCCAGAAGAGACCTGTTCTGGGGATGACGGGAACTGCCCAGCGGATGAAACGGCGGAGGATGGTACCGGCTGTGGAAACGGCCTCGAATGTGCAAGTGGTCAATGTACCAGCCGCGATCAGCAATGCAGGACCTTGATGGCGGCGTACTCGGCCAACAACGACACCTATGCATGTAACTCGCGGACCTGCGCAGTCAGCTGTGCATCACCCGAATTCGGACCGAATGTGTGCTACTCGATGCAGCAAAATTTCCTTGACGGAACGCCTTGCTCAGGAGGAGGACGTTGCGATAACGTAAGTTCTTTGTTTTTCCAGTCTCCTGTGACCAAGTACTTACCTTTTGCAGGGCGTGTGTTCCGGCAGCTCGGTTGGAGGGGAGATCACTTCGTGGATCGATGACAACCGAGCACTTGTGATTGGCATCTGTTCCGCCATTGGGGGTCTGATCCTACTTGGACTGCTTGCGTGCTTGTGGAGATGCTGTCGACGTCCTGCAAAGACGAAAACGAGGAAGTCAAGAATTATTGTGCCACCTCATACAGGCGGATGGAATGGTGGCTACCAAACTCCCTATCAGCCGATGAACCAAGGAGGATGGGAAGGAAATTCGGGCTGGCCCCAAGGTCCACCGAGGACAACCAGCGTCAGATACGCTTGATAGAAGCCTCTTGGATCAAGTTTCGTTGTTTTTGATTCAGTCATGCATTGCATGGCGTCCAGCATATATGATGAGGCTATGAATCGGATGCCTTTTTATGGCCTTGGGCGGTGTTATTCTTTTGGTATCCTGCACCGAATCTTGACCGCGCCCAGACAATCCTGTGAGAAGAGACTTGTTAAGACGGCATTCTTCTGGAATTTAATGAATCATCTGATTACTAGATAGGTACTCTGTAGATACGTAATCCAGAGTCCTACTTGAATCTCCTATCTCTTGATTACGAAAATAGAGGCTAAATTTCTAGTTCACTCCATCTAGTCATCGCAACAAGCTCCGGACACTTAATGGAACATCTGGTCTATCCAGACCATCCTGCGATACCGCCTTTGATCATCCCGATCATCTGCAAAGGATGCAAGGAATACGATGGAATTGGCTTCTACGACTACCCGCAACGTCAAGGATGGGCATCCCGCGAAGAACCCTTGAGATGGCTCGCCTGTGATACAGCAGTACTGGCACAACGTGCTCAGATCTGGCTGTATTTTGGTACACTCTCCGAGTTTGTGGGCGAAGTTGTTCCGTCTTCTGCTTTCTGTAGGTCCGAACAATCTTCAGACGCCACATACTTGTCCACCAATAGTCTCCAAGATATTCTGCGCACAAGGAAGCATGCCTACCAACAAACCCGCATGAGAAGAGTTGGAACGACGAAGGAATCAAAGGATAGAGCTGCTTCTGTTCTGAGAGAGGCTGCCAGGCTCAGTGAGCTCCTTGAACAACAAGTTACCGACTGTTCTGAAACACTCTCGCTGATTTCTTGTTCTATACGGGTTCTCTTACAAGTACTTGGTTCTGCGAAATACGACAGACAGAGACATGATCCCACCTCCAGGTCAACCGCTTCACCTACTAAATATAAAATCTTTCATGAGGCTGCGGAGCGATGGAGAGTTCCTCCAGCAAAAGTAATTCAGCATCGAATGACACAAGCAGGTTGGTGTCTCACCCAGATCAGCTTTCTTAGTCAAAAGTATTCTTGCGAAACCTTGTACTACTTGTCTGGGATCCGTCGACTAACCGTCAACGTCAAGCATGAGAAATGTACCGGCTTGCAGTGTCGCGCTTATGACATTGATGAAAGTTACTATGAACCCAAACATACTGATAAAAGATGCGGCTGTGCGCTGATTGGCTCTATTTCGGCAGAATTGACCTTGATAATTGAAGCTGGCGGCGTTCCGCTTGCTTCGTGCTTCTACTCTTCGTCTGGTCAACCCCAACTTGAGATTGTGCCAGCAAAAGCCGATTCAAGGTACATCGCAATATCGCACGTTTGGTCTGGGGGTCTCGGCAATCCACACGAAAACGCCATTGCTGGATGTCAGCTGGGGAGGCTAATGCACGTCATCAATGACCTTCATGCTGCTGGCTCCTTTAGTAGTCGAACTTGGAAGCTGGGTGGTCAGCCAAAGGGTTACTTTTGGCTGGACACATTATGCATACCGGTCGGAAAAGACGTGTCGGCACAACAGGCGCGGCAGAGATCTATCGCCGATATGGCCAGGATATACTCAGGAGCATATCGTGTGTTGGTGCTTGATGTAGAGCTTCAAAGAATCAGCCTTAATACGACAACTGCCGAAGAGACTCTAGCTCACATATTGTGCTCTTCATGGATGTTTCGATGCTGGACTCTATACGAAGCAATTCTTGCTCAATCTTGCTATATTCAATTCGCGGACAGGGCTGTTGCTCTTCGGAAAGCTCCAGGAATCCCGCAGATGATTTAGTCGCTCAAGTTCCCTGGCAGCTCCAGTAGAATCTTCTCCAAGAGAAACTTGGTGGAAGAACTATCCGGTTTCATTACAGAATTTGAAAATGGTGGATGGCAGCGCCCAGCTCGGGAAACTATGTGGACTTTCAAATCTCAGCAAAGATTCCAGGCAAATGCCTTCGCAGCAACATGGAACAATTTCCTCGGTAGGTCCACGACCAAGATGGAGGATCTCCACCTAATTCTAGGTGCGATGCAGGACTTCAGATCGGCCGCCATCCGGGATCTGCCTGTGAAAGATAGAATGAAAGCGATTCTGAAGGGCCATGCAATGCTGCCTGTGGCCCTGCTCTACGCTCCTGGACCAAGGCTTCAAGACGATAATCCGTTGCATCGATGGGCTCCGGAGTTTCCTCAGAGCAACAAGCTGGACTGTAATCTGGGATACTTGAAAGTCTTCTCGGACTGCCTTCAAATTGTGGGGCATGGGCCTGCTCATACGCAAAGCAGCGAGTCGATATGGAAACCGATTCGGCAGCTACCCAACAGCAACTTGCTAGACAAGGTCTGTACAGCCGTCGTGGTACTCGTGAGTCGTTTCTTCGGCGTAGGACCTGCGGAGTCTCCTAGACAAAACCTATGCTTGACTATGCCCAAGTCTGAACAGTCCGACCGATTCACCATTAATATACAAACTCTGTCAGGCTATGAACAGCTGTGGGTAGAGGCTTGTCCTTTGGAAGGAGTGTCACGCATCACGGTGGAAGATGGCATGACTTGCATCCTTTTCCCTAATGTCTACGATCTTCATGGCCGTGCAAGCTGGTACCAAGCTGCTGGTGCCCGTTTTCGAGTCCGACAGTATAATGAGACGTCACTACATCTTATCTATGACTGTCCGCTACAGATATATGCCTACGATAGAACGAAGAGCAGAATACGGGAGAGTCAACAAGACCCGAGTTCTACCTTTCCTTTACTTCTAACAAATCCAGTGGCGGCAAGCTGTCGAATTTTTATCGACTGTGGTAAGCCCTATATCAGGTAGATTGGCAAGGATGCTTCTAACTTTGTCACTTGGGCATAGATCTCTCCACTTGGCCATCCGCGCATCATTTCTTTGAGTCTCCAGAAGGTCCATTGTGCGAGCAAGTCACAATACATATGTACGGACTCGCCTACGTCTCAATCCAAGCTATCTGGCCCGTTTCATTCATTCTTGTCATGGCCACAGCATCTTCGCTACATATCCAGCGCCTCATGGTATTCTACTGCTACCTCGGAAAGGTCACCCTCACATGTGTTGAGTGTCTATGGTGGCGTGGGATCTGGAAAGCGACAGAGCGACAAGTTTGGAGCGAGGATTTTGGATCAAACAGCCCGTCTGTACATCGCCATTACGACATACTAAATCAAAATCCCTCTCTATTGATAGGGCTACGGCGAGCACTACTCATGGTTGTGCTCATGGCTATCTTTCTGGCGGTGGGGTTCACGCGTCCGGCTGCGAAATGGGCACGGTGGGCAGGGGTAATGCTGGGAATGGAGCTGGCCCAGAGACTAGTACTGCATGTCGCTTGGTTCAAATTACCAGAGACGGCATTGGGAAGAAGGGTGCGCGAGCAAGTGCAAAGACGGTGGCTGGGACTGAAGGAGAAGCTGAGGAGGGTGCGAGAAGCGCACATAAATCAAGAAATGGAGAGAGTGCCCTATCGAGAATCGTGGGACGTGGATCTGCAAAATTTCTTCGTCTTTGGATAGGGTTGAATCTTTGTAGTCAAAGGGCTTCCACGAAATGCCAATGGTTTCAGATCAGCACGGGAGGAAGCAGGATCAAATTATCATCATATCAGAAGTAAATACTCTATAAGCCCCTCTCAGTCGCTTACATAAAAAAACTCATCATCCACAAAACAACACCATATAGGTAAAAGTGGCGTATGTTCATCCACAATCGACTCACAGGACATGGACAACAGGACTTCCCGTTCGCTCAGTCATACTTAAGCCATGTGCCGGCCGGTTAGTAGTTGGGTGGGTGACCACCAGCGAATACCTGCTGTTGATTGTTTTGCTTTTTGACTTCTCTGACTATCAAATCGGGTAAGCAAGCGCTGGGCTTGATTATGAGCTGTGTAGATTAGGAGGGCGTTGATCACGGAGACGGCTTGCTACTACTAGGGGGGCCAGAAGTAATGTAAGCTTTGTGCTAGTAAAATTCTTACGAAACGCCCTCTTGACAGAACCTCTTGTACGGCGCTATAACCTACTGCTCTACACGTGTCTATCAATTTTACACGTTATATTTGATAAAGTTCGTATAGATTCTTTTAGTGTTTTTAGCTTGGAGTGTAATCCCTAAGAGCTATCTTATTAAGCTCCTTGAGTTGATGCTAGAGAGGTGCTAGGTAGTGATAGATATGGAAGGATCACCAGGGGGTGTCTGAATTCATTTGACACTATTTGCGCCGAAATTTAGCCGAAATGGACAATTGTTACTCCCATGTACAAAATCATCGCCATTTCACCACAACGATGACCTTATGGCTTTCCCATCCGAATTTGCTAGAGTTCTGCATCGAGAAGGCATCTCAGCAATACGCGCTTGAACCTCCTGTATTGTAATTTTGCTCTATTCGTCTTGCAAGACCTCTTTGAGCTGATCAAGATTATCCCATCTTCTTCTTCAGATTCGCTGTTTCAAAATGCCCTAAATAGCTTCTATAGGGTTTAAATCAGGCGATTAAGCAGGATGAACAAGTACAGTTATCTAATTGCTATCCTTGAGCTGTCTAATAATGTTAAGCTTAGATTTTATACTATGAGAAGGATCATTATCCTCTTGTAGAATAGCATTCTATCTATAAGAGATTTGTGTGTTTTGAATAGCTCTGATATAGATAAGTAGAAGGCACTTAGTATAGTATTTTTGAGTTATTAAATTACTCTTAGGTTTTATTTCAACTATATAAAGTAAAGTAGCCTCTTAATTAATTAAACGCTATTTAAATTACTTATTTATTTTATATTAACTCTTATGTAATTTACTAGGTCTTTTAAAAGACTTAAGATAATTATTTTCATTATTATAAAACTCTAATTTTTTAGTCTTTAAATACTAATTAATCTAAGTAATAATATAAAGCTTTGTTTTCTTTTTCTTAAGTAATTCCTGTATATTTTCAGGCTTATAACGAGTATTTTGCTCTTATAAAATATACTATTAAAAGACCTTTATAAGATTAATATATACTTTATCTATAAAATAGATTTTAGCTTAAAAATCTATTAATACTTTTGTCTTAATGCTCTATTCTATATTCTTTGCGCTTTTTCTTATTATTTAATAAGACTTGTTTAATTTATACAGATTTATAGCGTTATGCATAATTTTTATGCTGTTAGAGGCTTTATTAGAGTGTATGAGTCTTGCAAGGAAGATTAAAATGCTGAATTTGATGCTTATAATACTGATTTCGAACAGGATTCAAAGGAGAAAGAAGGCCGTAAATTTGCTCCTTTGTGAGATTTGAGGGGCGCCCTAGACGCTTTGAGAGCTTTCAGGTCCTTCGATAAGCCGGAGATCCTTGAATCTGACGTTTCTTGAGCCAATTAGCAGCAGTTTGGTGGCTAATGCCATGTTTGGCAGCAAAAGAGCGAAGAGATTCTTTAGAGTCTATTCGAGAATCAAATGCTTCAAAAAACCGGGATTTTCGCACAGTATCAGCTTCTCTGTGCTTTATAGCCCTATTCGGAGTAGCAGGAGGACTCATCTTGCTGAATTGATTGAGTAACTTTGTGTAGAAAACGAGTGGTTGAATTGTTAACTGATTCGGCTAAATTTCGGCGCAAATAGTGTCAAATGAATTCAGACACCCCCTGGTGGGATAGTATACTTGATATTAAAAGAAGAAAAACTAGATTAGTCTTAATCATGTGATTTAATGGCGTTCTATCTTGGCAGTTATATATAATGTAACTAGTGTGGAGCTTACATTACTTATGGCCCCCCGTAGTATTAGTCAAATCAAGCTCCAGCCACTGACCACCCTGGAACCGATGCTCCTTGCCGCATGTGACAATGGTCAAGCGGACACCAGTTCTTGTACCTTGTACCTGTTCCCTTTCATCCTTGTCGCGCTCCCTACTCCTTCGCATCAACTGCTCTTGCAATGGTCCAAAAGACCTATTCTGGCAACAACACATCCAAAATTGATGTCAAGGAGCCTTGGAATCATTTTGTCGTACCCCCCCTGCTGAAAGCGTTAGTATCTACAAAACGTACTATGTAGAATTGAGTATAGACGCCCAGAAAATGGCCTAAATAGGACTAGCGCCCAAAAATCAAGTTTTTACTTTCCATTGACATCTATAATTACTTGCCATCTCGCCTGCATCAACTGAAGCAGCTTCTTAAGATAATCAGAAGATGCAGCATTCTATGGAGCATTAACAGCTGCCGTCTTATCATTAAGTTCATTAATATTTATGCAGAATTAGTAAAATGCGTACGGAGCAGAATAAGCAGAATTTGCAGAGTGAGCAAAATTCGTTCCAAATGGCGACAGGGATGTTAACAGGGGTGTGTGTAAAAAACACGTTTGTAAGATATTCTGACCAGGGGTGGGTACAAAAATTCGGCCTGTAACCGTAGTAAGTAGCTCGGGGCAGATCTTCTATACGCGATCACACGCGTCCGACTCTTTCCCACACTATTTCTTTACACAAGAAACTGGACTCTCAATTCATACGGCCCTGTACCACCGCGAATTGCATTTCGTCTCGAACGATACCAAGTATTGCGCACAAACACCCTATATTGCCAATACGCTGAAGCTCTTCCGCTGCTAGACTCGTCAATGGCATCCACATCTCAAGGCCACCCGGCCTTCCCAGCTCGATCCACGTACGCGGCCTCAGGCAAGCTACCCGATCGAATGGGCCTTAACAACCCTCCACCCTTCGGCTCGTCAGCATTATCGCGAAGACCGGATCAACAGGCACAGCAATATGGGCAAGGACCGGCGGGACCACAACAACAGATACAGGGCGGCGGTGGGAGAGGACATCAACATCAACAGCACCACCAGTCAGGCGCGGACAAGGAGCCGAATCCGCTGAACGAGCTCAGTGAAGAACAGAGGGAGGAGATCAATGAAGCTGTACGTCTAGAATAAAAATGCAAAGTAACAGCACAATGCTGTTTTTCTAGCCTACCCACCCCCATCACCCCACCTCTCTAGAAAGTCAACTTCACACTCCACGCCATGCTCTGAACCCCGGCTCACCCATCTACGATCTCGCACAGTTCTCCCTCTTCGACCTCGACCGCGACCGCCACCTCGACTACCACGAACTGCGCGTCGCCCTCCGCGCCCTCGGCTTCACCCTGCCCAAACCCGAACTCCTCTCCCTCCTCACCACCCACGGCGTCCCCCGCTCCCAGCTCAGCAATCCTCCCAACCCAAACAACAAACCACCTCAGCAACAACAACAACAACGAGACCCCAGCATCCACCCCTCCCACCTCCTGATCCCCCACCCGGCCTTCTGCACCATCGCCGCGCAGCGCATCCTCGCGCGCGACCCCCGAGAGGAAATCGAACGCGCATTCGACCTGTTCGACGCCGAGAACAAGGGCTACATCGACCTCGAGGATCTGAAGCGCGTGGCCAGGGAGCTCGGGGAGACGGGCCTGGAGGAGGAGGAGCTGAGGGCCATGGTCGAGGAGTTTGATGTCGAGGAGAAGGGCGGGGTCGGGAGGGAGGAGTTTGTCGGGATTTGTTTGCAGGGGTGATTGGTTGGCACTCAATTGAATGATTAGGATGGGTGCGTGGATGAGATTGGAAAGGGGGGGATGGTTGTGAGGATGGGAAGGGGTAGCGCTGGCGTTGGGGTGCCGTTAGGTTGGGCGAAATGCATCACGGCATCGCGTGAGAAAGGCTGGGGGTTTTGGGTTGTGTATGAGTCTGAGGCAGCGATAGCCCTGCTTGGATTGCAGCTGTTGCTTCTTGGTGTGAATCACGACACAGACTTTAATACGCGGATAGGCAGCTCTAACCTTGTAGGTATGCTTAACCTGAACATTACTCGTGTCTATATCGTCTGCTGTGAGCTTCTTCGTCTCATAAGTCGTAATCTTTCCCGTCGTTCGCCCAAAGACCGGACGGACCACGCAGCTCTTCTTATGGCTATCTAGTCTGCTTACTTCGTTCCGGTCTGCTGATCCGGTAGTCCTGGCGTGAAGACACTCCGTCGAATGTACTCTACCGCGCAGAGCTGGAACACCTACCATGGCAATTGCACGGGACCCTCCTTCCCACTCTTCTCACCCATCACAGCATCCCAAGTGCCAATGTCCCTCGTCCCCCTCGGCGCCCAGTACTGGCCCGTCAAGTCCATTCCAAATGTCCCATCCACCCACTTGGCCAATATCTCGGCGGCCTCGTCCGGCGGCAACGCGCCACCATCGTCCCAGAATTTATCAAAGCCCACCCCTTTCGTCATCTCCGTCCTCATGAAGCTCGGATGCACGACGCCGACCGCGATCTTCTTGGGCGCGAGGTCTAGGGACAGAAGCTTTCCGAGCATGTTACTCGCTGCTTTGGAGCCATGGTGGCCAAAGTTGCCCCCTCCTTCCTGCGGGTGACGCAGGGTGATGCTGCCGGACTCGGAGGAGACGAGGATGATTTTCGAGTTGGAGTCGGATGGGATGATGGAGGAGTTGACGAGGGAGGAGATGAGGAACGAGGGCGCGATGGCCGAGGTGGTGTACATCGTCACTTGGTCGCGCCAGGATGGGGTGTCGAGTGGTGTTGATCTGTTTGGTGGAGAGCGCGTTGGAGAGGGTCGGGCCGCACTCCGGGTTGGTCAGGTCGACGGAGGGGATCCAGTGTATGTTGGGCCCGGAAGGGGAGGAGGGTGGGGTGGAGGAGCGACATGCGCCGTAGACGGTATTGGTTGGGTTGGAGGCGTATCGTTTGACGAGCTGTGCGCCGAGGCCGCGGGTGGCTCCGACGATGAGGATGGAAGACATGGTAGGGGTGCAGGACGTGAACGGGGAGAGGTGGGGCAGGAAGCTGTGATTGGGAGTGGTGGGATTGTCTTGAATGGGAAGGAGAGCGGAAATTGAGGTATACGGGAAAGGAAGAAGAAGTAGTGGACGAAGGACCTACATTCTGATAAAGACGAACAGTGGTGGGTGGTCTTGCAGAGCCTTTTCAGTATGTATCATTGATCGAGTCTGCGCTGGAAATGGCAGCGATGAGAAGTTGAGGAAGCTTGGGCCAAGCGCGTCATCTTTCAACTTTTGGTCACTGCTCATGCTCATGCTTATGCTCATGTCCACCATCCTGATCACTCTACCACCCTGATCACCACCCCCAGACTGCCCATAAGCCCGCCTCTGCAACGCTTGTCCGAGGCTGAGGACGACATTCTTAGAAAGTTCGTTCGCTGTCTTTGGCGGTTACAAAGGACAAACTGCTGCTGAAAGCTCCGAGTTCCCACTCTTCTCACCATGTCGGAAGCAGACGAGTCACCTGCGCAAAGGCAGGCCCGAATCCGCCGTGAGAAGCGCGAAGCCAAAATCAAGGCTGGAGGCAGTGAGCGGCTGGAGAAGATCACTAAACTGAGTGGTCGAACACCTGAAATGAGTAAATCTCCGCTGATATGGTTGAGTGTCTTTGTCTGATCCAGTGTGTAGTGCGAAACAGTTCTCCCTCTCCTTCCGCCTCTCCTGCTCCTCAATCTCAGACGCCACCGATCACTTCTCAGCCTTCCGACCCTTCTCAAATTCGGGCTCAAGAGGAGTTTCTTCGCTCTATGCTCCGTGCTCAGGACCCGCAGCAACCAGGTCAAGCTACAGACCAGCAACAGCAGCAAATGCCAGAAGATCCGATGATGAAGCTGCTTTCTTCACTTGCTGGTGGGGAGAACAACATGGATCCTAACAATCCTACTGGCCTGCCATTTTCGCCGGAGGATATTCAGAGCGCAACTGGTATGCCATCTTGGGCCACGAGTTTGCTGATGGGTGGGAAGGGAAAAGTGCCACCAACGGTAGAGGAGAGGAAAATTGCTACGATATGGAATATAGTTCATGTTATGTTCTCCATTCTCGCTGGTGCCTACCTTCTTTTCGTTCTTGGAGGTGCCACGAAGAAGTTTGGAAAGGAACCACCACCTCCTGCAACGGCCAAGAACCCCTTTCTTGCATTTGCGCTCGGAGAGCTGCTGATACATACTTCCCGAGTATTGACGAAAGACCCCGCAAGTACTCAAAGAGGCAATGGATGGCTGCAAATACTGAAGGACGTTGCCAGAGATGGCAGTATCGTGCTGTTCATGCTGGGTGCTGCTAATTGGTGGAATGGAACAGCCGCTTGACCTCGTCGTGAAAGGAAACACAAGCGACGTCTTGTCATCTTTTCACTGCTCTCGATATTGTGTTCGGCTTGCAACGGCATTACTCATTAGCTCAATTGACAACAGATCTAGTGCTAGACAGCGTTCGCTATGGAGGTACAGCAGGATGACTGCAGGGGATCTATGTACGAGAAGACAAAGCTGAAAGAAGAAAATGCGAGGACGAGCCTACGGGCAAACTTCTTCGGCGCACAGTGCTATCGATGGACAGTGTTAGGCGGCATGTTAATCGAGCCAATAGAGAAAACCGTCCTTTGGGATTCAGTCTCTATCATCTTTCGAATTTCTGGGTCTATTGAGTCTTACCCTGAACAAAGCCCGACCATAGAAGCTCAGTCATCAGTCGATCCTGGCTTCCTCACCTCTCTTACTCCATGACAAAGCAGATATACAGGGGCAATTACAAGGGATACGTTCTTCTGGTACATTTCATGGGCGTTCAGATGCGGCAAACACGGACCGATTTATGATGCAGTTGCTTGCTAGAAAGTAAGCGGCCAACTAGTTAGTCACAATACTATCCTCGCCACACTGGAGAGGGTTGCGCTAGCTGCAAAGCAAGCTCGATATTCCAGAATGACAATCATGTCAGCCTTGCATTTGGTGCCTCTGCAGGGCATCCGCATTGGGAAAAGAGCAGCAATGACACCTCAGATCTGTCATCATGCCCTTCCCAGCTGTCTGGATGGGCCTAGACAAGGGGCTCCGGGCTCTGTCGGAGAGGAGCTAGCAGCATCCCGCATCACACAGACAATGCCGCAGACAATGCCACACATGAATGTCCGATGCACAAGCGGAATCGGAAAGCAGAGCGGAGAATTGGCAGCCGGAGCTGACTGCTCAAGCTGCGGCTAGCCATGGACAGTTGTCAGGCCTTAATAAGAACATCGTGGACTGCTGAGCCCACCGTGTCAATCGAGAAGTGCTGCCCGTTCTGATGTGCAAACGGACAAATGGAGGGGCAAGATACCATCACAGCACTTCGGGCACTGGAACCATTCTTTTGCTCCTTGGCCCATGTTTTTCCCCCGCACGACAACCGGGCCCTCCTTCACCCATGACATCTTCCCTTATATCAATTCCCTGATGCTTCAGTCTCCGTGTCTGCTTTCCCACAACTTCTCCGGAGGATTCCAGTGATTTATAGCTGTTGTCGCGCCCAAGCGAAATTTGTAATATACTCTTCTGTCTTTATTAACTCGTCGATTTCGGAGCATTTCCCACCCCGACACTCTTCTCCAATTTCCGATTCGAGGTCCAGAAACAGCTCTGGGAATGTCCGAAGGTGACAGCAACCCTCCTCAGCCTGCTGTGGTAAGTGTCTTTCAAAGCTGCTGTCGTCGCTGTCTTTGTTGAAAACTCCTAGCCCGAGGCGCACGAAGTCGACACCTACCAGTAAGTGCCATGGAACAGTCCAGCGACCATTGCAAGAGGGGACTCCCCACTTACACTCATACAGTGTGCCCAAGGCTTTCTTCAGCAAGGGAACCGGAAAAGCGCATCTGAAAGACCTCGATCACTATCACGAATTATACAAACACTCGATTGACGATCCTCATGCTTTCTGGGCCAAGCTTGCTCGAGAACTTTTAACCTTTGAGAGGGACTTTCAAACGGTACACAGCGGGTCCCTGACCAATGGCGACAATGCTTGGTTTGTTGAAGGACGCCTGAACGCTTCCTACAACTGTGTCGACCGTCATGCATTTAAGAACCCCAACAAGGCCGCAATCATCTACGAGGCTGATGAGCCAAGTGAGGGCCGCACCATCACTTATGGCGAACTGCTGCGAGAAGTCTGCAGAGTCGCCTATGTCCTCCAACAGATGGGCGTCAAGAAGGGTGACACTGTGGCCATCTACCTCCCCATGATTCCAGAAGCCATCATTGCTTTCCTAGCAATCACCCGGATAGGCGCTATACACTCTGTTGTCTTCGCCGGGTTTTCATCCGATTCGCTGAAGGATCGTGTCATCGATGCCCGGTCCAAGGTTGTTATCACTGCTGATGAGGGTAAGCGTGGGGGGAAACTGATAGGCACCAAGAAGATTGTTGATGAAGCATTAAAGAAATGCCCCGACGTCAAACACTGTTTGGTATACAGGCGCACCGGTACTGAGGTTCCATGGACGGAGGGTAGGGATTTCTGGTGGCACGAGGAGGTTGAGAAATGGCCCAACTATATCGCACCAGAGTCCATGAGTTCGGAAGATCCCCTTTTCCTACTGTACACCTCCGGCTCAACGGGCAAGCCGAAGGGCGTCATGCACACCACGGCCGGCTACCTCGTTGGAGCTGCAGCCACTGGAAAATATGTGTTCGATATCCACGACGATGACGTGTTCTTCTGTGGTGGTGATGTCGGTTGGATCACAGGACATACGTATGTTGTGTATGCGCCGTTGCTCCTCGGTGTGGCGTCGGTCGTCTTCGAGGGCACACCTGCCTATCCCAATTTCTCGCGATACTGGGAGGTTATTGACAAGCATAATGTTTCTCAATTCTACGTTGCACCGACCGCCCTCAGACTGCTCAAGCGCGCCGGTGATGAGCATATAAAGTCTGAAATGAACAACCTGAGAGTCCTTGGGTCAGTCGGTGAACCAATTGCAGCCGAGGTGTGGAAGTGGTACCATGAAAAAGTCGGCAAAGAGGAAGCGCACATTGTCGACACATACTGGCAGACCGAGACCGGTTCACATGTCATCACTCCCCTCGCCGGCATCACCTCCACCAAGCCTGGTAGTGCTTCTCTCCCATTCTTCGGGATAGAGCCTGCAATCATCGACCCGGTATCTGGAGAAGAACTGAAAGGAAACGATGTCGAAGGTGTCCTCGCTTTCAAGCAGCCATGGCCAAGCATGGCGAGAACGGTCTGGGGAGCACACAAGAGATACATGGACACATACCTGAATGTCTACAAAGGATTCTACGTAAGCTCCAACTTTCTCTTCAACTCCCTATCTCTCTCTCTCCCCCTCTCATATAATTACTAAACATATATATGTACAGTTCACCGGCGACGGCGCCGGCCGCGACCACGAAGGCTACTACTGGATCCGCGGCCGCGTCGACGACGGGGTCAACGTGTCGGGCCACCGCCTCTCGACCGCGGAGATCGAAGCGGCGCTGATCGAATCACCGCTGGTAGCCGAAGCAGCCGTGGTCGGCGTCCACGACGACCTCACCGGCCAAGCCGTCAACGCCTTCGTCGCGCTCAAGGACCCGAGCCAGGACAACGACCAGACCAAGAAGGATCTCATCCTCCAGGTGCGCAAGAGCATCGGCCCCTTCGCCGCCCCCAAGGCCGTCTTCGTCATCCCCGACCTCCCCAAGACGCGCTCCGGCAAGATCATGCGCAGGATCTTGAGGAAGATCCTGAGCGGGGAGGAGGAGAGTCTCGGCGATACGAGCACGCTCAGTGATCCCGCTGTGGTGGATAAGATTATCGAGCGGGTTCATGCGGTGAGGAGGACGTAGTAGTTGGTAGTTCATTATTGTTGTTGTTGTTATGAGTCTGACTGACGTTGCGGAAGGGAGAGAAGGGTTAAGGAGGGGTTGGCATCCGGGGCTTGCGGGTTTGGCGCTCGGTGAGAAATATATATAGCATAGCAGGTAGGTACATATGCTCTGGAAAGCGGTGGTGTTCTCCCTCTTCATTATCACACCCAGGTGACACGTGTTGTCTTATCAATGAACTCGGATCCGGAAGGGCCTGTGCAGTATGTAACTATCCGGTAGGGAGGATGACTGGCGCACACAGCGATGGAGTGGGGGAAAAGGATATATATATATATAGATATGTGTGTGTGTGTGTGTGTGCCAGAACTGCTAGAAAGCTATACCCGTTGACTGTTGGCGCATACTCCGAGCACATAACAACAGGGACCCGACAGCGCTTCTCGTCGCCAAAACCATGCACGCTCCATCCGATCGCTCCTTGCACGCCATTTCGCTCATTCATTCGTATATCTATCCATCACGGCAGCACTGTGCCTCAGCTCAGCTCCCAACTCCCTCTATCCGTCTTCCGCCTCGTCTCTTTCTCTCTTTCTCTCTCCCTCTTTCTCTCCGAGAGACGAGATGCACGCATCCCAATCGCAGCCAAATAAAACCAGCACTACTTACCGCGCCTCGATACCCCCCCCCCCCACCCCGCCCCCAGCCACGCCCACGATGCCACTCCTCCTCGACCCGGCTCCATACACCATCTCCATCAGCTTGGCCTTCTGGCGCTCCCTGACATCGCGCAGGTAATGATAGGTGCCCTCGAGGCCGCGGATCTGGTCCTCGATGACCATGACGCAGTCGACGCCGACACTAACACTATCGTTGCGCCGCACCAGCGGGCTGACGAGCTTGCGGCGCAGCGTCTCGAGGCTGACCTTGAGCGTCTGCAGGCGGCCGTGGTGCTCCATGATCAGGTGTTTGTTGCTGACGGTGCGCGCGCGCACGTTGGCCAGCAGCTGCCGGTTCTTGTCGTACTTGCGCAGCATGGCGGCGTTGGGACCCACCAGCTTGGTCCACAGCGACGAGAGGAGGTCGTTTTCCAGCCGCTCCTGTGCGTCCGACTCGCGCACCACGCTGCGTTGCAGGTTGAGGAATTGGCGGGGTCGATGGATTCGAAGAGCGCGAACAGCGCGGTCGAGTGCGTGAGTTCGCTGTTGATGGATTCTTCCAGCACGTTCAGGAATTCGTGGAAGGTGCGCGTCAGTGCGGTGCGCGTGCGTTGCGGCGAGCTGGAGCCAAAGATCTCGGTGATCAGCCGGCCGAAGAGGGTGGGCTTGCCGCCGTTCTCTAACAGGCTGCCGCGGTTGAGGAGGTTGTGGATGTTGTCGAAGATCAGGGAGGGGATGGCGGGGCCTTGCGGGTTGGCTACGCCGGAGAGCTCCCGTTTCGCCCAGTCCATCACGAGGAGGATGCTGTCGACGTCCGAGTCGACGTCGGCGAAGAAGCGGTTTAGTTCCAACCCCAAGGTTTTGAGGCTTTCGGACAGTTCGTCCAGGGAGCGCACGATTAGGGGGGCCGAGGTCATGTTTGCGCTTCGCACGGACTCCCCTAGGTCCCACACTGCGACGCTGGTTTCTTGAAGAGCGGTAATTTGCGTGTAGCCGTTTTCCGAGTAGAAGATCAGCGGCTCGAAGGACTTGGCCAGGGTGGAAAGTTTGACTAGATCTGGAACAGGTGGAGGTATTGGAGGGACGAAGAGCATGCGTATTATAGATATCGAGAATAGTGATAGAATTATGGTCATCATTGTCGAGGATTTTGTTTTGGTCATCAAGTCGATCCTTTCTCGAAGGAAATTGAACAACGCCATGAAAGGTTCGCGGTGTTGTACCTCTGCTCTCACAGCAAAACGAATGTCTTGTAAGAATAGTCAGTACGTGACAAAGTGCATTGTGCTGGACCGGGAAGGAGTAGTACAATTATTCGTATCATTCACAGCCTTCTGTTCTTCCTCTGCAAATGCAGGCGCAAACTCATCCTTGGCTGCTCTTGGTTCGGGCGACCTCTCCTTCAGTGGTGAATCCGTCCCGGCCGGGAGAGGTATGTTCGCTGGGATGGTGAGATCTTCATCGCCACCTCTTGCATCTTCGTACTCTGGACTCGTCTGCCGCGATCTCGAAGGACTTATCGAAGGCCTCAACTCAAAGCGCTGAGCTGTCCCGTATGGATCGTGTCTGAACCATGATCCTGCGCCTCTGCTTCCCCCCCGAGCATGTCTTCGAAATCCTGGTGGCGACCAAGGTGCTCCGTTGCTCGATCTTTCATCTATATCCGAGTCGTCTGGTTCTGATTTGAAGCCGGAATGTTGTGAAGGTAGATCGAAAAGTGGAGAGCGAGTCTGGTGCTCCTCGAAGTCCTCAAGGGAGGCAGATAGTGAAGGATGGTCGTCAAAAGCGTTATCCATATCGTTCGTCTCGGCGGCTGCCATCAGTGCTGTCATCAGTATTCATCAATTGTATGCGATTGCGTTTCGGGTTGCGCAAGAGAAGTAACTAAGGATGATACGGTCGGAAAAGAGGTCAATGGCCCCGCAGGCAGTCGTCCGCGCGATTAAACACAGTCACAGTCTTATTGATTACCTTCAACCAGTACAGTGTCAGACGGCTGAAAAATGCAGAGTGACTTGTACCACTGGTCAGTGTCATAAGATGGAGTGAGGTAGAGCCTGAGTGGGAGTGCAGGTCCCGTGCCTCTCAACCTAATGATGAGGACCAGCCACTCTTACGAGTACTAGAAACTCACCTTAATGCATTGCGAGTGAGCTGCTTGCGGTATGCTACATACCTCGAGCCAAGATGGTGGCTGGTCCAATGATCTGGTGCCTGAAGAGGGGTTGATGCACGCGAGGAACCTATTTTATTTCGAGTGCTACGTATGGCCAACTACCAAAACTGCACACCAGAATCTTAGAGATAGGGATTAAAAGATGCCAGCCGCCTCAGAAAAGGCTCAACAAAGTGCACATCCCAAGGGCATGCGAAGGGTCGCCAAGTTCTAAAGTGTCACGTCTTCAAGGGGTTACAAGCACGAATACAAGAATTCAAAATGCGATACGGAAGTCACCAGCCATGGCAACGCGATCACGGAAGATCGCTAAATACTACCAGCTTGACCCCACTGGCATTGCAATAGCACTGGCAATGGCTGATCAGTCTGCCGAAGGACAAGGCGTCAATGTCAGCTTTACATACCTCTTTATAAGTATAAGTCTATTCCTCCGACCCAAATAACAGCGGTCGATTGCTGAGGAGCGAGACCGCTGGCGAGCTCATGCTGTTGTGCAAAAGTTAGGGGAGAAGGATGAGATGAATGGAAGTGGATGTGCATATGTCGAAGGCTGATCAAAAGGTTGACCAACCAAAGATCTTCTGTATTACGCGGCCGAAATGGTATAGCCGTGGTTGGGGAGAGATGGAGGAGAAGAGCTGCGTCGGATAACGTGGAAAGCACGAAGAGATATACACCCAGGGGAAAATTGGGCATATCGCGAAGCTGAGTAGAGAATCTTTGTTCTAATTATGGTGACTTTTCAGTAAGTCTAGCACGTGCAATAACGGTATCGAGACCCCAACAGAGTCGCAAATTATGTACAAGCCATGGCGAAGCACATGACAGATGCTCAGAAGGGGTCAGAGGTAAGCAGTGCGTGTCCAAGGTCGAGCGTGCCTTCGAGGGATGATAGTACAGAGGATATATCAGAGCAGGCGTCTCCGTGATTGTCAGGTGATGCCGCTCAGCATGCGAAAGTGTAGTCTCAGCTTATTTGGTGTTCTCTCGAAGCCAACTATGGACGAGTTAGTCACTTTCGAGTTGGATAAATCTTAGCAACGTACGTGATCAGGTCGTTTCGATCCTTCTCCTTCTTCAGACCACCGAAAGCCATCTTTGTTCCAGGAATGTATTTTTTGGGATTTTCAAGATATTCAAACTGTTTGCTTGTCAGCCTCCGCTTGTAGTGAACAGTATGCGCCGCAGTTCTACCAGAGTATCTTCCTTCCATTCGATTCCTTTCTGTTTATTTGCGTCTGTGTAGGAAAAGCCTTCGACTTGGCCAGTCTTCCGTCCAAAGAGACCATGCAAACTGGGACCGATCTTGTTCTGTCCTTCTTCAGTGGTGTGGCACTGTTCGCAACGAGTCTATCGAAGCGTCAGAAGCATGCGCGAGAGTTATAAACTGTCTTCAAAGCGCACTTTGAACAATCCGGCACCCTTTTTGACATCACCTGCCACGAAGGTCTTGTCAGTCTCGCGTTTCAGTCTCTCTGCTGCGGCCTCCTTGCGCATCTCTTCCTCCTCGCGGTATGACTGCTCCTCCAATATAATCACGAACGCCGCATCGACAGCAGCGCCACTCATGTTGTATTTTAGGGTGTGATAGAGAGTAGTGTCAAGCTGAAAATGTGTATTCGTCCGTGTATATAGGGTTCTCGGTAAGAAGTTGGCGTCTTTGCTTTGATGATCGTGTCGCATTTAAACATTAAGGATCAATACTTGTGGTTCTAGCTAGTGAAGACGAATACCACAAGGTGGAGCTGAAGTCACCCCGCAGTATACACACACTCCATCTCTTGCCAGTCATACCCGAGCGCAAAGCCGAAAGAAGTTGTGTAGAGTTGATCTTTCGACGTACCTTCTTTAAAACCAGCAGACTTCTTGGGAGGCATTCTGAGGACTTTTCGGTATCTAAATCTCTAGACTGGTGCTGCAGGTAGTTACGAGGGAAAAAGGGACTCGTCTGATGTGTGCTGATGAGAATGTTTAAAGGGTATTGATGAGGGCGAAAGGAAGAAAGAAAAAGTGAAGGCTAGTGGATCGAATTGATGCAGAACAGCAGGGGTCATTGAAGCTATTATTTCCGCAGCCGACACGACATGCAACAGTTGGCAGCCAACCAGCGTGCAGAGTTTTCTCATCCTCTGCATGCGGAACAGGATTGCCAAGATCTCGGAACATCTCGGAATCAGCCTCCTTTCGCCTTTCGGCCTTCGGTGTCTGTCTCGTCGCCTCCTACCACCAGTACAAGACACTTCACCATTCGCAGTAGTGGACGATTCGTTGGCGGGCGAAGCCATACATGCTCAGTGCCTTAGAGGAGACAGAACCTTCGAATCATCATTTCCTCGGCTCTAGCAGAAAGGTCCTCGCCGTGGTGCTACTTGTCCCATCAGGCATGTGCTGATGGCTTTGCTTTCATGTGATGTCGAAGAGGTTTTATGTCATAACTAAGAAGCCGACCTCGAACCACTTCTGGTTGTCAGAACACCTGATCTCCTCAGATTCTATTGTTAAAAAGAAGCTTTTGGCTTCGGAATTGTCAAAAGAAGTTGGCTCATCCTTTTGTATCCACGGATTATAGTCATCCACACATCTCTTCTGAGACACGAAGAGACAACCCGGAAAGATATATCGTCGATTCGGTCTGATTAGAGGAAGTGAACAGATTCAAAAACCGTTTAACGACGTTCCGTGGGAACGAACTGGTAGCTGCAACAATGGCTGGGGACACAAAGTAGACCTCAAAATCCCTGTTGGTTGTGATTCAAAGCTGCAGGTATATCGTCTTCCTCAAGAACCTTGAGGTAGGGTCTATGAGTTTTGCCGCAGGATTAAGGAAGTCTGAAAAAGAATTTGTCGCCCAACTCGGCCCGTTGGACGGTATTTGTCGCCTCTCTATCCAAAATAAACGGTGATATGGTGACCCCGTCGTAAACCAAGTCAGATCTTCCAGATCCTCAGATTGGGTGTCTGACATAGCGAGAAGTCTTAGCGCAGGCACCTTTGTGCTGTCTTCTCGGCACAAGTTAAGGATCATCAGACAGCTCAGAAGTTCTTGCTTATGGCTCTCGAACCTTGAACCTGCCTAAAAACTTGACTTGAGAGCGTTTTCACCTTCGATTTCGCACACATCCATAAGACATGCATCAATCTGAAGGCCACGATTCGATGCAATGTAAGGGCCCCTTGGATATGGACAAGCATAAGTTCGCTTTAGGCCGAAGAATTAATAAATCTCCTGGAGAACTGCACAGTATGCCAGAGGGATAAAAAATCCCCTGTTTATTTTGTCTGGCCAACCATAAGATTCATCTGTTGAGGCCATCAAAAAAATATTGATTCATCGTTTGACTCCTTCATAGCATATTGATGTTGAAGATGCCTAACCAACAGTATGCCTGGTCTTCGATTCTGTTGGTCACTATACTTGAGGCCCAGAACTTTTTTTCTGCAACACTTGCGGTGTGAAGATTATATATAAGATGTTTGATTGCAATTTTTGTAGTGAAGCAAATAAGCTCAAGCAAATCATTTTTAGCCCCGATTAATTTCTAATTTCGGTCATAGGATTCTACCTTAGAAGGTGCAAGGAGTTCCTGTAAAGTCCAGCTACGCGTAAACCAGACGCTTTCAGAAAAGAGACGAAGTTGAGCATTCTTGTCTCTATTCGGTCCCACACTCAGAACATCAGAAATGTCAGACGACCTCGGCCTGACGTATGAAAGACGCGCAAAAGACGAAAAAAAGACGAGTTCAATGTTGTGAGTGAAGTTGTATCAACTATCATGCCCTGAGGGCGCCCGAAGGCATCTACTCTAATTAGGTAACTAACTTTCTTGGCAGGCCATGCCAGCCCTGCCGTGCAGGCGCATGACAAGAAAGGTAGACGTAGCAAACACTAGACTCCTTATACATACCATCGATACATAGGGTTAAAAGCCTCAGAAAGCTTAGGAGAGCTCGTCTTGTTAATACAAAATCGGTCAACACTGCCGACAACATAGAAGCAATTAGAGCCTTCATATAGCCGATAAATTTCACTTTTGATTTAAACTTCATTTAGGTATTTTTCATTTTCAAGTATTTCCAAACCACTTATTTCACGACTTTTTTATAAGTCTCGCATAATCCCTGTGAGCCATATCATGCTGACTCTCAAGGGTCTGAAAATGGAGCCCCCCTTCTTTCTGCCCAAAGGCATTGGTAGAAAAATCATATAGTCTTTACAATCAGAGAATAAAATTGGATTCATATCTGCTTTATCCTCTCTGGTATCATCGGAGGTCATCATTTGATAGGTCTTCGACATGGCATCTGGCTCCCCCTTGCATTCACCATCCTGCGGATTTATAATGATCTCACCGAAGAATCGGACGAGAACATCGTCTTTCTTATTAACTGTGTAATTGGAGGATAAAATACGAGCTAACCCTAATCGAGCGTATAGAGTTCCAAGGCAGCTGGCTCTTACAAGCCTCCTGCTTGTCACGGCTGCCATGCTTGTCGGCCGCTAGCGCTAGGGCCGCCGGGTATTGATTGGCACTACGCGTTAGTAAGGGGCATGCTCGCTATATAGGAGCGACCCCAGTGCCATCCTCGTCGGCTCTGCAGTCTTAGGATAGCACTCAACATGGGCTGAAGATCTCGCGCACTCGTCGCCTGCTTCCAACGTGACACGTGACACTGCTAATTAATGTGCTCTAATCCTGTTCAGGATAGGTCTCTTTGGCGCACAGGGACTTGTATTCTAACAGGAGCTTATCTCCAACTTCCTGTATTAGCTAGTTTCTATATCTACAACCACAATAGAATCATTCGAGTTGCACCCTGTGGGTTACACCGACTTCGCTTCATACGACTGTATGCACCATGACACTCCTATTACGTAACTCAAGACGTCACCTTCACAGGAGAATGTAAAGTGTATAGAAAGCAGGTAATCCCCAATTGTTATCTGGACTGCAGCTGACAAGTATACAATTTCTAGTATTTGTGAAATTCAATTTTCTTGTTCAACATCTTATCAGCTTCAATATCCAAGATATAATCATGACTACCCAGACAGAATCCCAAATCAAACACCATCCAGATCACTGGTCTACCACCTCTGAACATCACCATCACGTTGAACGTACTGTGCACCCTGTCATCGTGGAGCTGGTCAAATGGGTGTGTGCTTTCTTGTGTCCCGGATTTTATTTTACATTCGGCAGGCAAACCGCAAGGAATCCTTTCCCTAGACACTACTTTCTCCACTTTAACGAGTGTGAATTTATGAATTTGATCTATTCCTACAGTTCAAAGATGCTAACCGCCAAAACCACGCAGGCGACGCAAACCTTACCCCCAGATTCCTCTTCTGCAGTCCTTGACGACGCCTGTGGCATCGGCACCGTGACCGCCGAAGTCAAGAAATCTTTCCCGGACATTTCCGTTCTAGCAATCGACTCTTCCGCCGGTATGCTCAAAGCTTACAATCGCAAGGCGAAAAAACACGATTTCAAGAATGTGACGACAAGACTCTTGGATGGCGGCAGTATGACTGGTACACCTATTTCTTATAATTTCCTCATAACGTGCACTGCGCCCAGACCACTATTTACCCCTGCAATGTATAACCTGTTCCAGCACCCTCAAGCCTACTACACTTACTTCCATTGTCTAAACAGGCTCAACGCTAACACTAACGCGACTTAAGACGTCTCCTCTGATAGCATCACCCACGCCTTTGCCTGCACATTCATCGACCTTGCCCACAACGCCACTGCCTGCATCCAAGAACTCCACCGCGTCATGGCACCCGGCGGTGTCTTGGCCATGAATACCTGGGCCGACCCTTACCATCCGAGCATTGGGACTCCGTGGACTAAAGCCTGCCAGACAGTGTATCCGGATTACAAAGCACCTATGGTCACGAGCCCGAGATGGTCGACTCCCGAGCAGATCAAAGAAAACCTCGTGAAGGCTGGGTTCAAGGATGTGCAGACGAAGCAGGAGATGACGCACTGGCGATGGAGCAGTCCGGAGGAGATGACGACCTGGTTTTTCGATGGGGGAAATCCGGTTGAGGGAAGGTGGCATGAATCATTGGTGGAGGAGTGCGGAGGAAAATTGGAGGATATGAGGGAGCCTTTCCATCAGGAGGTGGTGAAGGAGTATAGAAATGAAGGGGGCCATTTGCTGAGGGAGGAGTTAGTCAATCTAACTATTGCGAGGAAGTAGGGCAGATACGCTAGGAGAGTGGGTTAATATCGTGCTATTACTGTGCCTGCTTTCTCGACTGATACGAGGCTTGATGTCATTCTCCTATATAATAAAAGTTACAACGGTCCATCATTAACATTTCCATGCCGGTACTGTAATCCCATCTTTACATTAAAAGCAGCGGCCTCTGTGGATTGGGCTCCCGTTGAAGTGGGATTTTTCAAACATGAAAAGATATTGTCAAAGTTACCCGTAGTTAAATTGTTAGGTGATGAAGTGGTTGGCTCAGTACCTAGACACTCCATGTGGACACTGACGGGTTATGAGTTTGCCTCCGGGCGGCCCCCTTCCAGCCACTCTTCTTGGCGCATTTCTGCTCGAGAGACTCTGCCTCAGGAATAATCACGCTAACTCGAGTTAGCTCAGGGTAAGCTTAGAGCTGCTCAGAGGGTGCCTGATTTCAGCCTTCGTTGTATGATCAGGTTTTGTCATTAGAAGGATTCTAAGACAAAAAAGTAACTGAGTAAGGAGAGAATGATACGTCTAACTAAGTTTGGTATTAATGCTGGGTGACGACTCCCGTCGTTTTCGGCGGCAGATACCGCCCTTTTCGTGGGGCATTGTCACCAGTGGTGGGGACTATATAGTGCGAGATCGATCAAGACTACCGACAACTTAGAAGCGATTAGAGCCTTTGCACCGCCGGTAACTTTCACCTTGGTTTAAATTTCATTTGTATATTTTTTCATTTTCCAGCATTTTTCCAAACCACTGATTCCACAACTTTTGTTGGGTTTTCGCATAATCCCTGTGAGCCACATCATGCTGACTCTCAAGGGTCTGAAAATGGACTACCCTTCCTGACTATGCACGACTGCTTTTCCTCTCACCTAGTCTCTAGTTTACTTCGTCCTCCCTTCTTAGTCAAATTAGTTATGGATGACTATCTCAAGAACCTCGTTTCTTTGGAACGACTCTTCAATACCCGACGCCCTGAATCTCAACCTATTGATCAATTGCTGGAGGAAAGTCTTGCAAAAGTTCAAACTTCTGTGGCACGTTATTTAACTGCGGGTAAAAACACGACTGAGTGTACTGCGGAGGTAACAGCAAATACGGATCAAACATACGGAGACTAGTATTTTAGGATCATCATTCATTGTCATGTAGCAATCTCCTCATTAGGCTTTCTCATGAACTGAAGTATATCGTCAGTGTTTATTCCATCCACTTTCTGCTTTCACATAAGACCGAGTTGCCACGCGCGGTGTTCCTGCGCCCATGGAAGAGTGACACGACGAGCATTACTGAGCGGGGGGGACCCCAGCCAATCTCCAGAATCTTCAGCTGCATTCTTCAGACTTTTCGGCTCTAGTGTAATTTCGGAAGACGGTTTATGTCTGTCTTTCGGAGTCAGATTCCGGGTCAATCGTGAAAAGATGCTTTGTGTTCGCTTCCGGGATGTCATCAGTTGAGATTCACTGCTCATGACCTTGGAGAACGAGGTCGAAATAGGCGTTGATATTTTCCTCCATGGCAGTATGCTAAGATCTTTCAGGATAGAGTTTGCTTCAGCGGCAGAGGCAGTCACCTTGTCCTTTGTCCACTGGGGTATGGTCGGGTTGCTTAGGAAGGAAGTCTCTACGTCCTGGATCCAGGCTGGTACTGACCATTCCTTTATGATTGTGATCGTGGTCTTGCTTGCTTGGTCCTTGTCTTTCTTGCAGACTGGGCTATCGATGATTAAATGTGGATCTGCACCAGCTTTCAAGAAGAGAACTATGAGCTGGAAGTATACTTCCAAAAGGGTCCAATCCTCCTGCTTATTGGCCGTTGTGAACGATTTACACTCGACGATCTCCACTAATAGCATACCCCAAGCAGTGGTGTCGGAAATTTGGGTGTTGGGGTTGGCACCGTAATGAAGGAGGGCTTCAATTGTTTTACACATTGCATGAAGTCTCCCAAACCTCGCGCACCAATATAGACGCTGTCTGCTTGATACTGCTCCAAGGTAATCGGGATATTCCGCATCAACCCAAGCAAAGGGTCTCTGCGCTAGAATCTTGGTGACGCAGCTAACGAACCCATACCAAACAGGGATGAGAAGAACACTCCATTCTCCTGATGATGAATCCCAGCTCCTATTAGGCAACGGGGACGGAAGGCACGTAGATATGTCATGGTCACGATCAAATGAAGACAAGTATCGTGTTAGTTCTTCCAGGTATGGCATTACGTCGATGCCAGCACTTTCTGCATGTTCAGCCTGACGAACAATCACCCGGATAGTCTCAGACCTACAAATTTCGTTGGAGATGATATTACATTCGTATATTTTTGCCAACTGTAGAGTCGAGCTGAGCAATGCGATTGACGCAGCGAAGGGTGATGTGGAGGTCAACCCAGTGATATAACTCCATACTCCTGGTTGCCTTAGATAGTCAGCGACGGATTTGTGAAGAAAGTTAACATAGGGTCCCGGTCCCAGGATCGGATGAGATATATCGTCCCGCGAAAGCTCTAGCAGACCACAACAACGGCTTGTGATACGCGCCCCCGTAGCTTCCTTTCTCAGTTGCAAATGTTGGGAGTTGGGAGGTTCCCAACCTTGGCTCAAAACAGCTGTTGGATCCTCGTCTTCTGCAAAAGACATTTTAAGCAAGGTGAGCTCTGTTCCAGTGTCCAAACTGTGAAGAACTATTTGAAGGTATTCGGATGCTTTCCGACGGTAGAGTGGTTCCATTTGCTCCATCATGTGTTGATAGAGGTTATCGAGCTCCGTGGGGAAATAATCCAATCTTTTTTCCAAGTCATTAATCGTGTCAAAATTGTTGAGACCGTGCATGAGGTTGTTCACAACCAAAAAAACCCATAGAAACACACCGGCTGCTCGATCAAGTATTTCAGTAATTAGTTTGTTAGCTCTGGCACTTTCAGCTTCGAGAAGGTATTGCATTCTCGAGTGTTTCCGGAGCTGGCCATCGATATATAGCTTGATGTCTGGCCGTGTAAGGTCTTGGAGTTTTAGACTCGGAGAGCCTTTGAAGACTTGGGCACAAGCAGGTACTGGACGACTGGAAACGAGCATCTTCACGCGAGGTCCACAGGCACTCCTCAAGAGTTCCGAGATTTCATAATGATCGCCATCATATTCGTCAATACCGTCGATGAAAAAACAGATCTTGTAATCTTCCGGCATGTTGTCAACTAATTTGCGGAAAGCAATCCTGTATTCTTGGTCGGACAATTTGCTTGGGAAATGCGGTTCGGGTTCATTAAATCTTGTCCTAGCTTCGCGGGCCTGTTGTTTCTTGATGACAAAGGTTTCATATTCTGCTAACTCGTTGAAGTATTCAGAGAAGATCAGTCCAATGAACTCCCTCCGTGCATCAAGAACCGAGTACAGCAGTGATCTAAGAAGTCCTGTCTGGCTCTTTTGGAGCCCGGTCCCAAGATGCCAGAAGAAAAAGCCGGCAAAGTGGAGTTTGTCCCGGCCAGCCCATTTCTGGAGTGATATTTTCGTCTCATTTTGTTGCATGAGGTACTTCATTAGTGTCGACTTTCCGGATGCTGGTTTTCCACTGCACCAGTAACATCCAGAACCGCTGCACAGCCAGCTGGTGAAACCATGCCATCCCTTGTCTTTTGACAAAGAATCGTCAAAGATCCATTTGAAGGTCTGTGGGTAGTTTTCTTTTATGCTTTGCTCGCGATCAAACATTCCTCTGAAGGAAATCTCCTGCAGAATCATCCTCTCGACTTTCCTCGATATAGATGGGTGAAAGGCCTGTGGAGTTGCTGGCGAACGTGTCTTGTGGGAAGTCTCCTCGGGCCCTGGCTCTTCCTCAGTCTCGAACATGCTGCCATTTTTCAGCGCCCTATCCGATACTATGTTCCTAGTCTTGGTCGGTGGGCTACTGTCCGTCGGGGTTGATCCAACGCTGCTTGCGAGCGGTAAGACAACTTTTGGGTTGTCAATGCCTCGCCACTGTCGCAAAAAGCCCTTTGCACAAGCTGCCGCAATCAGTGCCACGTAGTTCTGCCATTTCTTGCTCTTGTGACTATCGCTGTAATCGCAAACACCTTTGATCACGACTGTTGGGAAAGTTTCCCACACACCCGCACCTTCCATTTCAAAGCCGATCACTTTCTCTTCAGCTGCGAGGTGATCACGATTTAGACCAGATTTCATCACAACGTCACCCGATGCCATCAATCCGAAGCGGATGGAGGGGTCACGTCGAGATGCTCTCTTCCGAGGCACGAGATGAAGATCGTCACAACCAAGCTTAGCACAGGTTGACTCCAATGCGACATCACAAACAGGATCCTCTGGTTTCACGCATTGAGCACATATATCGCAAATGCCAGCATCCTGATGTTTATGACGGTAATTGGCATGATATAATTTGTCTTCGCCAGTCTGAGGACATGCCGGGGCGTCAAAGCCTTCTTTGCTGCACAATTCAGCCACATACTCGATCACATGCCGTCGCAGCTCCGAACGTGCCCGCCAACCTTGCAGCTTGTTCAAAAAAGCTCGAATCTCGTGGTTGGGTCTCCCAAGGGAGTCTTGCAGCGTATCTTTTCGAACCACTCTGTTGGAATATTGACGACCAAGGTCGAATTGGATCACCCCAGTGCTGATGATAACATCACCAAGAAAGATCTCACCGAACCCCGGTGGATAAGGTACACCTCCACACACGCCAACTACTAGCCCAAGACGGACATTTGGAAAGCTGGTACGGAAGTATGCAGCCACACCGGCACTGGCTGCTTTGCCCATCGCGGGCATATATGCCAGAACGACATTATGCAGCCCAATCCGACCCAAGGTGTAGGAATTAGGATCACCAGGGGCTTTACCATATTGTACTTCATCTTCTTCCCAGAAATCATCAAACAAGGCCTCGACAGCATCAGACTCGATCGATAGGGCGCAGAGGATCGCAATCTCGAAGGCGTTGCGGTCGGCAGGACGATGACATTGGATTGGTGACATGGTCGCTCCCTCATCGAACATGAGAGAAGGGATCCTGCTCTCCGCTATGAACAGTCATCACCTTATCGCTCGTCACTTCTCTGCAGCTTGTGCTTAGGGAACTCCGTACGACAGATTGAGAATGGTCATGCCTCAGCGCCAAGGGATTTCACTGGGGACGGTGGGGTCTTTAATACCAGACAGAACTCGCATCTTCTGTCCGTCATGTTCCACTACCAGAACATCATCTTGGGACGGGAGCGCATGCGCCTTGTACAGCTTTTAAACTTTGCAGTATGGTGCCAAAACAGGTTAGCTGTCACAGTCACGTTTTGATTGCAACCGCCCTCCGGCCGAGGCTGAAGCAATTTTTAAAAACGTCGCTAGCGCTAGAATCTTATTCCGTGAGCCGGCATGCCTAGCTATACTCTAGCTGTACGGAGTACATTATGCTCAGTCTGCTCCCCCCATAGAGAGCAGCAAGGCTTCAGCATTAATCTAGAGGCAGGAGACGTGCTAGAGGATCTGCTCCCTTCCCTCAAGCTGCGAGTAGAAAAATTCTGATCCCGAATGTGGTAAATCCTGCCTAAAGAATTTGAATACTGCCATGGTAGTGCTCGACATCTGTCTCCTTCTCCCCCCTGAACGCCTGAACACTACATCACATCAGCACATAACACATCAACTTTCCTGCACATGCACCGTCATTCACTCTCAACAGCATAAGTCCTATCCATGCCTTTCAAGTTCGGATACAAGACTTTACCATCTTTCTCCCCTCCTTTACCCTCATCGCCCTCCTCCATCTCGACATCGTCATTCTGCTTGGAAGCATGCTCCCTCAATTGCTCCTCCGCCGACTGACCGCCCTGCTCATCAACGAAGTCGCCGTCCTCTAGTCTCTTCTTGACGTAATCCCTCAAGAATTCCACCAACCGCATGTTCTCCACCCAGAGCCTCTCCCCCGCCCGAGTCCTTCTCCGACACCTCGCCTCTGTTGGTGCTAGCGGGGGATTTGAGCGCTGCATTAGCGGCTGCGGCTGCGGCTGCGTCGCTACCACCGGGTGAGGAGGAAGGGGGGTATGTTAGAGAGAGCGGGGTCGATGACACTGTTGGATGTGGCCTGGGCCTGAGTATCGGCGGCTCTAGTCGACGTTTACCTACTCCCGCAGCGGCTCTATCTAACGATCGTGTTCCTTCAGTCGACTTAGGCCTCAAAGCATGAGGCACTCTTTAGTCCCCAAATAGCTCATCAATCTGTTCGAGCGTTCTTCTGAAGTGTCTCGGGGTAGTAGAGATACATCAAGAGACATCCCAAGATTAAGCCGTGGCTGAGCGAACTTGCACGTGATTCAGCGTGCGCGTGCCTGATTGAAGCCTAAGCAACTTCAATTGTCCCTGAAGTGATCCATCACACCTAAGTGGCGCGAAGAGGGGCCCGAAGCTTGGCGCAGAAATTTATGAGACTTCTCAGATTTCTGCTATGCTACACGCCCCTTTAATAGGGGATAGGACGCCCATTTCGCTCATTTAGGGCAGCTACTCTATCTGGCATTGTTGAGATAGCCCTATTAATCTCATCCAGAGTTATTTTATCCCACTCCTCCTGGATAGCCCTGCGCAAAACAGCTTCTTCGAAGATGACCCCCCTGGACTTCAAGCGCTGCTTTATTATTCTCCAGATTGTCTCAATAGGGTTGAGATCAGGCGAATTAGCAAGGTTTATCTCCCATTTGATCCCTAGAAGGTCCTTGAGTGCTTTAACCTTGTTAGGACCCTTGCCCTTGGTACCATGAGGCCCGTCATTATCTTTGATTAGTACGTAATCTTTATCCTAATCAGGAGCGACGATTTCTTTCAAAATAGCCATATAATCGCTCTGAATAAGACGCCCTCCTACTCCAGAGCCTGTGTAAAAGTGAAGCTGACCCTTGAAATTCCATCCAATAACTGCGTACACATGGACTGACTGATTTTGACGCTTGAGCTTAAACTGAGTCTTTGATAAGGCATTTCGTGCTTCAAGCCCTGGTCGACGATGAATTCGAGCCTGTCTTTGTAAGCAAGTAGCAAAATGAGACTCATCGCACCATCTATACTTCAGAAACTGATCTAATTACTAATATTGACGCTCAAATCCCTATATAATTCAGGCGTCAATATATAATTATAAGAGCATTTTTTTCTGCGCAGCTATATAGGTCTTTACACCAAAATCCTTCATATTCTGTTGAATTACACGTTCGCAGCCATCGATGAATTCGAGCCTGTCGTTGTAAGCAAGTAGCAAAATGAGACTCATCATACTATTGATACTTCTTGAATTGATCTAATTACTAATATCAACGCTCAAATCCCTATATAATTCGAGCATCAATATGCGTTTGTAAGAGCATTTTTTTCTGCGCGGCTATCCACCTTTCTGGCGTAAAATGACCCGATTTGCGATTGGTCGGAATTTGCCGTTAGCGCCATCTAGCGCCTGTAACCTTAAACCTTAAATTTTTGCAGTAGCGATGACAGCTCCGTAGGAATACAAGAGATACGCAGTATCAAATGACTCAAAAGCACCACCAAGAGGAGATTTCAGGGCCTCTAGATAGTATAGAAGCTGCTCCATCAGCTAAGGACCTCCCTCGACCAAAGAGAGCTCGAATTCAAAGCCGAAAAGCGCAAGAAAATCAAACTCAAAGTTCACTGTTCGAAGTACTTTCCTTCCGACCTGCCACACCATCTGTAAGCGTACCAAAACCGGCACCCTTGGATTCTTCCTTACCGAGCGGAAAACGAGTATCTGTCTCAAAATTGCGACGCTCCTTAAACAGCTAAAACAGCTCTCAGCAAGTTGATACAACGCCACAGGACAAAAAAGAGAAAGAAGAATGGCAAAGACAATTTGAATCAGCTTAAACGAAGCTAGAAAAGTTGAAAATTCTTGCAGAGTATATTAGCTCTCGTCGACCTTACCTTAAGAAACTAAACGTTCTAACCCTATACGTATTAGGGCGCTTATTACTTTAAAATTATAAATATAAGCTAATTAATCTATTCTATTAATTTATTTTATAAGAGCTATTTTAGAAGATTTCTAAATATATAAATAAATATATATTTAAAGAGATATTATAAGAATTTAATAAAAATTAACCCGAATAAAGAGATATAATTATTATACATATTAAAGGCTATATTAGTGCTATAATCTTTATTAGTATATAACTAGGTAGCAGAGATTTATCTTATTATTAGAATTAAAAAGAGAATTATCCTTATTAATTAATTACTTAATACATCTCTTTATATAGATTTTAACAGATTTCAAGATATCTTAAGCTTAATAGACTAGGATCTCTCTTTAATAATTAATAATATAAAAAGATTAAGTCTTTAGCCACTTATTTTTATAAAGCTATAACTTTAAATATATATAAATTGTTACAAAATCTCTTAATTAATAAGTAATTAGTTAAATTTGAAAGGTATTTAAAGCATATTATTTAGATAAATTTAAAAGCTACTAATAAGGAATACAAAATTTATAGTCTCTGCTATTTTAATAGCTATATATATAATGGCTCGAAACTAGAACAAGTCAATAGTCTATAGATTACTAAAACGTAAGCTGAGGAGTCTATCTACATTGCAGCTAGCGCTCTACTCTATATACTCCTCCATCGAACACAAGGGGTACTACTAGTTAACTTACGCAGAGGATCCGACAGAGTATCTGCAGGGCCAGAAGCGGTAGCTTCCCTCTAGAGGAGATTGTACTTCTCTAAAGGGGTCGTATTAATCTCCTGTTCTATAATACTCGTACAGGGAGCCACGTGCCGTACGGATACCTTTATCAGCGGCATAGTAGCTTGACAGCAAGAGTTCTGTGTGCCGTTATAGATACATCATCAGCGCTGCTATCTGAGTGCGTGACTGGTCTTATGTATTTCCTGCGCTATAGCAAAGGAGATACTCTATTTATTACACTACTCCCCTCTCTGAAAAATCGATTGCTCTTAATTAAGAGCACGAGAAAGTAAGCTCACTCCTCCTAAATTCTATTGCTAAGCCTAGCAACTTCCTTATTAGGTTAGTCTGAAATTTGGCTATATATATATAGCCAAATTTCAGACTAACCTAATAAGGAAGTTGCTAGGCTTAGCAATAGAATTTAGGAGGAGTGAGCTTACTTTCTCGTGCTCTTAATTAAGAGCAATCGATTTTTCAGAGAGGGGTAGAGTCTTTAAAGTTCGTGATAAGGTAATAGGTCAGGTCCTCTAGCCAACCTACCTACTTAGCTCGCATCTTTAAGGCCTTGCCTACTTGCTTAACGTCAACTATGTCCTTAATCTCTTATGCCTCCTCTCCTTTTGTTTCTACTAGTAAAGGCTATAAATATTCCTGGCCTGATAAGGAGTCAGCAGAGTCTTTAGTAAGCAGTAATATATAAGATATATTATAAATTTGTATTAATAAAGGCAGCTTCAGACAGAAGCTCTACCTAAGTCTCTTTATAACAGGGAATAGTCTAATCTATTTCGAATCTAGCTTCTTATAAGGTCTTGTTATATTAATATTCTTTATTAATAACTAGACCTTGTCTCCTTCTTTAAAATTAATTTCCTAGTAGTGCTTGTTCGCCTGCTCTTGCTATTACTCTTACATAATCTTTAAGTACCCTTATACTTACTTTTAAATCTTTTCTATTAGCTTTGCTAGGTTCTTAGCCTTTTCTAGGGCTATACATTTCTTTGCTATCTTTATAAACTTAAGTTTATTAAAATTTATCCTTAGCTAATATCTATATATATTTATAAATAGTAATAATTATATAGACTTAGATACTACTATATTTATAATAAATTTAGTGCTTAAGAAAAAGTTATTCTAATTATTTTATATAAAATTTATATAAGCTCTTAAGTATTATTTTATCTTTATATTAGAGACTTCTATTTAGCTATTTATCTATAGATAATAAGCTATAAATAGCTTTACTTTAACTCTTAAGATTTAATACTATTATTTTTATATTTTACTAGTAAACTAAGGCTCTTAGTTAAATATAATTATCTAAGGAAGCCTATAAAGCTTTTATATATTTTTATATAGTATCTTAGTTATCTCTTCTAAAGTTATACCCTCTTTTATAATTATATAAGGGATATAGTAGCGTTTCTTACTTAACTAATTAATAATTATTAGAATAGTGTTATAGTCTTCTAATATTAATAATTCTATAATAAAATCTATTAAAATATCTTATTAAAGGCGCTTAGGAATTAAAAGAGATTATAATAAGCTTACAAAAAGCTAATATATAAGTTTAGTCCTTTTATAAACATAACAATTCTGTAAGAATCTCCTGACTAACGTGTATCTATTTAAGATATAGTACTTACTATTTGTAATAGCCTTCCTTGTCTTTATATAGCTTGAGTACCTAGTCTCCTTACTCTTATAGATCTCTTAAATCACATCTATTACTATTGCTATTAATACTGTCAGTTTTTCTTTATATTATAATACTCCTTTCTTATCTTTATAATTTTAAATATTGTACCTAAATATTTTCTTTTTTAAGTTCTTTCACGTTAAATATCTTATTAACCTAATTCTCTTTCTTTACCTTCTTTTAGAGTAGTAAATCTTTCTCCTTTAGTAACACTTATATTACTAAGATCTTTAGGTTAAATTTCTTATTTATAAAGTATTAAAATGTTATTAATACAAAGATTAATCTAAATAGTAATACCTTATATTAGTAGTTACTATATATAGTGTTAAATATAATAAGTTTATAGTCCTTCTTAGTTACTAAACAAATCTAGTAATATATCTATTAAATATCTAGCTTAAAGAAGATTATAGCTTTTCTAAGAAGACTTATAGTCTTGTCAATCTAAGAGATAGTATAGCTATTCTTTTTTATAATAGTGTTTAGATCCTTAAAATTAATATAGAAACAGAGTCCTTCTTAAAGTTTCTATATTAGAAGAATTAGCAATATAAATAAGGCAGTACTTAGTTTAATAAACCCCTTTTTAAGATACTTCTTAATATATTTCTTAATTATCTTAAGCTTCTCTAGGCTTATCTTATGTAAGAGCTGCGTCTATAGCAACTTAGTACTTACTTCTAGTTTGATCTTATAATTATACTTCTTTTTATGCTTTAAAAGAGTATTAAAAGTCTTTTTTAAGAAGACATCTATAAATTCTCAAAATTCTATTAAAAGAACCTTCTTTAGGTCTAGTTCTAACTAGATCTATTTTTTAATATATTTATTTATATATCCTTTATTATAATAGCGAATATTTCTGTATTAAGGGTAATTAATAATTATATAAATTCTATAATACTAGGAGGCGTAGTACTATACTAAGCTGCCCTAACCTCTTTAATCTTCCTTTTATAAGTAATAGTTGTGATTGCCTTATTACCTAAAGTCTTTTTACCTTAATAAGATATAAAGGTCACAAAACGGCTAGAGCTATCTTAGAATACTTAAGAATCTTTATTACCTATAGTAGTAATGTCCTAATCAGGTTAGTCTAGAATTTAGCTATATATATATAGTTAAATTTATTATATAACTTCTTTATTAGTTCTTTTTTTACTACTTACTCCTTAGCTTTAGGCTTGTTACTTTAACTTTTATAGTTCTGCTAAAATATAAGTTACTCTTTATAATTATAATCCCTTACAAACTTTATTAACAAATCCCTAAAATCTAGAATATAATTATATAGTCTTATTTACTTCTTTCTTAAGATTATAAGGTACGTAGTCTTTATTATATAGAAGATCTATAATCCCTATTAATATTTATTAATATATATAGGCAAATAAAGAGCTTAAGAGATAAATTAATAAATCTTATTAGCAAAATTAGAAATAGAAATAAGTTTAGCTAGGTCTATTATATTAATTTGTAATCTTTTATAAAGTTGTTTTGCTAATTAATAATTTATAACTACACTTAACTAATATCCTGTATCTAATAATGCTAATATTATTAATCTTTTTCTTTCCCTTTTAATACTAATATTAACTAGAAATAAAGTCTTAAAATCACTCTTTACTATTATAATAAGAATTCTTATAGCTTCTTTACTAATTACGTTACTAGGCCTGCTTATAACATCTTAGTAGTAGGTAGCTCTTTTTCTGATTACTTTTATGTCTAAAGGTAATCCTTTATATAATGTCCTAGTTTCTTATAATAGTAGTACCTTATTATAAATATATCTCTTAGAAGTTATAACTTAGTTATTAGCCTCTTTTCCTTTATTATTTATTTATTAATAGATTAATAAATATTAGAAATTAAAGGTTTCGCTAGCGTGCTAGTGCTAACTGCTAGTTTATTTAAGGCAATATATTAACTATTTATATTAGTATATATCAGGTCTATAATTATTTCCTAAATTAATATATATCTATAGAGAATAATTACTTGCTTTAGATTATCTTAAATCTTGTTTTAAAGGTCTATAATCTAATTCTTTTCTTAGACCTTTACTTTATAAAAAAGCTGTCAGAAATCCCTTAAGAATATAGTAAGGTCTTGTTATCTTTACTATAAGTAGTAATACTCTTTATAAGTAGTCTCTTATTAAAATAGAGAATTAAATTAAATTAAAAGATTTATAAATATATCTGAAATCTAGACTCTCTTAAAGTCTTTAAAATATAACTTAAGCAATTCTTAAGCGTTACTGCCTATGCATAATTATATATAGGTAATCTTAAATAGCTTTATTAGAAAGAGTGCTATATTAATTATAAACTTTATCTTTATAGCTAATAATTAAGAGTGAAACTTCTAAGAAGATTTATCCTTAAAGACCTCTAGGTAAGGCAGCTTCTTAGTTTTTAGGCTAAGTACTATTAAAGGGCTTAGAGTTGCTTCTAACAAGACTTATCTTTAAGGTGATAATTCTCGTTCTGTTAGAGTTTCTAAAGAAGACTTTACCCGGACTTACAGCTTTAGTATTACTATAACCTTGTCGCAAAGGTTCTGAATAATCTCTTCCTTATTACAGAGTTAATCCTTTAGAGCCTTAATCTTAATGCTAGTGCCTTTGTCAAGGTCTTAGTATCTTTCTTCTCAAGTTTTCTTCTCTTAAAAGGCTTCTTAATGCTTAACCTCCTTCTTTAGACAAAGGGTTTTTTCTTCTTTATAGGCAGCTACTAATATTAGTATAAACGCTACTATATGTATCTGATTCTTATTAACTAGTGCTATAAAGACTAGAAGAGCTAATGAATTATTTGTCGCTCTTTTTATATACTTGATTAATATGCACAGGGCATCTTAATCTGTAAGAGGGGCTTCATCTAAGCTCCGCCTCTAGTTGCTTAAGGAAGGATAGTAAACTTCGCTACTCTTTCTTCTCTTTATTTGATTATAAATCATCTTGACTTGATAGTTCTTAAACCTTTATACAGTATAGAGTATTTGTATTAAATAGACTTTATATTACTCTTAAAGCAATGACTTTCTTATATAGTTAAATAACCTTAGATAGGTTCTTTAATAGCTATGTTATAGATAAGAGAGTTTTGTATCGTCTCTTAGGATAGTAAGTAAGTGTTAAGCTTATATTTATTATAATAGCTTAAAACTAGAACATGTTAATAGTCTATAGATTGCTAAACATAAGCTAAGGAGTCTATCTATATTACGGCTAGCGCTCTACTCTATATACTCCTTTATTGAATATAAAGAGTACTACTAGTTAATCTGCACAAAGGATCTAACAAAGTATCTATAAGGCCAGAAGCAATAGCTTCCCTTTAGAGGAGATTATACTTCCTTAAAGGGGTCGTATTAATCTTCTGTTTCATAATACTTGTATAGGGAGCTATGTGCTATACAGATGCCTCTATTAGTAGCATAATAGCTTAACAGCAAGAGTTCTACGTACTATTGTAAATACACTATTAGCGCTACTATCTAAGTGCGTGGCTAGTCCTGTATATTTTCTGCGTTATAACAGAGGAGATACTCTATTTATTATAATATAGTTAATTTCAAATTCAGTAATACTATAATAAAAGTCGCTAAATTAAGATAATATCTAAAGTTTTCTTAAAGTAAGGCAGTTATATTAGATCTTATAAAGTTACTTTTAAATCATTTTTTATAGCCTAGGCCTTTTTATATTTTATATCTTGATAACTTCTTTACTACTTATAAGCTCTATTAAAGGCTTTACAAACTCAGAATAAAGACTAATAATATAGTTAAAGCAGAATCTAGTATACTAAAAGAGCTAATATATCTTTAAGATATAATTATAAAATAAAATAACTATAAAGAATAATTTAATTATATTATTAGTAACATAAATTATATAGTATTTTATAATTTAGCGCTTTAAAAGTTATAATAATTACTATTTATAATCTTATTATAAAAGAATATACTTATTTTAATAGAATTAAGCGCCTTAATGCCTCTCTATAATTTGCTAAAGATATAAAAACTATAAATATTATAAATTTAAGAAATACTACAAAATTTATACTCCCTGTGTCTTTTACACCCTTTGCAAATTCAACGCTCCCTATGCCCTTTGTACCTTCTACAACTTCTAAGAACGAATAAAGTTGCTACTTATGAAAGCTATATACTCTTGAGTATTATAATAAAGAGATAGGCGGCTCTGATAACCATGTAAGACAAAATAGCTCATATATAACGAGTCAACACTACCACAGACGTAATTAGCTACCTCTATTCTATCTACTTATTGATGCAGCTACTACAAACGCTTATATCCTATATAAGCTAGGCAAGAAGGGCAAGATACTCTCTCACGCAGAATTTCAAGAAGAAATTACTACAAATCTGCTCCGCGAACCAGGCGCTATTCTACGGCAACGCTGTCCACAGCCTCCTACAAAGAGCTGCGATTTACGTGCGAAATCAGTGCGCAAATCAGCTTACAAGGGGCACTCCTGGGAGAAATTAGACAATTACCGCCAGTGCCAGGTATGCAATCCAAGCAGAAAACTAGGCAAGCCGCGCAAAGCGCTTCAGGAGCTGTCTGCAAACGCTCCGAACGCCTCAAGAAGTACCAGAAAGGGTATCCACAAGACCATACAATCCTGCAGCAAGTGCGGTATAGCAATCTGCTACAATTCGATCTGTTGGGGCAAGCATTTGAACAATCTAGAATAGATACATGCTGATTTTGGCTGTGGTGTTGTCATTTCCTAGATAGGTTAGCTCGTTTGTATTTAAGGTTAAAATCAAGACTTCTGATTGGTCAGCAGTAATTTAAGGTTTCATTAGCGCCCGTGCCATCGACCAATCGCAAATCGGGTCATTTTACGCCAGAAAGGTGGATATAGGTCCCTACGCCAAATTCCTTCATATTTCTTTGAATAGCACGTTCAGAGCCATTAGCTATACCAATAGTCTTTGCCACCTTGAAATGACTAGAAGAAGCAAAGCCAAAATTAGCATCTTCTACTGCCTCAATTGCTTCACACTCATATTGAGCAAGTACTTGTCGACCTCGATTGTGGACTTTCTGACGGCTGGCTGCGGCGCGCAGTTCCTTCTTTGATGATTCGATAGCCAGTTGTTTCAGATATATTATGTATCTTAAATAGCTCTGTACGAGGTAGTTTGCCAGCTGTGTGGCGTGCATCGGCGAGGAGGCGCGCGCGGCGTGGCGTATCAAGCATCGTTTTTAGCGTTCGTGGGGCCGCAGAGAAGGAGGATCTATCAAATAAGACTTTCGGCAGACGCGCCGTCTATTTCCCTGTTCAGAACTCATTATTCCCTAAATTTGAGTGAGTATTGGTAGAGAAACAGGGGAATGAAGTAGGGGGGGAGAGGAAGGGTGTCGAGCAACACAGCTTAACGCTGGTACGGCCGTATGGCTAACAACCTCCTTGCAGGGCAGGGCGAGCTGCCACAACTGCCAAGAGGATTTGGCTGTACATGTACAGCCAAATCCCAAAGCGGCTTAGCGACACTCTGACATATCACGTGTCCTGATTTCTGTGCCTTGGAACAGGAAATCCCTATTAGGTAGCTACTAGAAAATCTAGATAGGAGTATGTACAACACAACAGAGTGAGAACTTCAACAAAGGGGATCTGAGAACTCCCGTAAATTTCGGCGCCAAGCTTCGGCCTCTGGGCGCTTACACCTGATAGCCATTCATTTATATTGCCGGTCCAATCACCCACTTTACTGTATGGCGAGATTGGGGACCATATAGTCCTATGGCTTTCTAGGTTTTAATACAGGTCAGCGACGCGCAGGCTAACAGTTAGATTAACTAGAAAGTGAAGCATTCAATAAGGATATAAAGATAGAAAAGGAGGGTTAGTTAGAGGCAGAAAGCCAGTCAATAGCCTAGCGCTGTAATGCTATGACACTGTAAGGCCTAGAAGCGGTAGCACAGCAAGCCAGAAGGGGAGAGCAGCGTGGAAGGAAGCGAAAGAAGAGGAAGGAGTAGAAGACAGAAAGGGAAGGACGATGGAGGGGATCAAGGTTCTTTATACAGGCCAAGTGGCGAGAAGGCGCCATCCCTGATCGGGCAGGACTAAACTAGAGGAGGCAGCACACTAGCACCTAGACTAAATAAATCCACTTCTGCTCTCCCTCTTTTATCGTTTTACCTCATTCCATTCCTTACTGCCGCAGTCACCCTCTATATAGCCGCACAAAAGCCGTGGTATATTAACGTCCTGGTAGATTATCTGCTGTGCGAGCACCGGTACGGGCGCTAGCGCCAGCGCCAGCAAGGGTGATGACGACCTCAAAGATAGGGTCTGCCGGGAAAGGTCTGTATGCATCGTATTGAGGTGCGCTGTAGCGTTTGAAGTTGTCAGACTACCGATCCGCAGGAACGCTCCACAGAAGCCACAGAGCCACCCTTGCCTACTCTCGTACCCTGCGCTACATACCACGCTCCGAGATCCCATATACGAGATCTAGCGCTGCTGCGGCGTTGATCGAACGCTCTGAGCCGCCTATTGTACAAGATTCCATCACAGGACCATTGAGGAGGGGGCTCAGCCGTGGGTGCAGACAGGATACCGCTCTAATTGGCGGCGGCAGCGAGGTCTAATGCCAGGGAAGGGGCGGTGGCGAGGTCTGACGCTAGGAAGAGGCGCCAGCGATAGAGGAAGACTCAGACATCGCTTTATTACGCCGGAAGCGATATTGAGCCACAGTATATAAATATACCGCAGGATAACAATTAACACCATGAATTTGCTATCCTCTCCGCGGAATGCGTTCGGAGCGGTATATTCAGAGCGGTATATTCGGCAACGGTATATTCGGCGTTTGGGTCTTGGCGTGACTGCGCAGTAGTAATTTGCTCTAGTTGCTTAAGGAAGGATAGTAAACTTCGCTACTCTTTCTTCTCTTTATTTGATTATAAATCATCTTGACTTGATAGTTCTTAAACCTTTATACAGTATAGAGTATTTGTATTAAATAGACTTTATATTACTCTTAAAGCAATGACTTTCTTATATAGTTAAATAACCTTAGATAGGTTCTTTAATAGCTATGTTATAGATAAGAGAGTTTTGTATCGTCTCTTAGGATAGTAAGTAAGTGTTAAGCTTATATTTATTATAATAGCTTAAAACTAGAATAAATTAATAATCTATAGATCTATACCTAATTAGAAATAACCTAACTAGGCAATATTTGGCTATATATATACAGCTAAATAGTACAGACTATAGTCTGCTAATTAGCATGTATTCTTAATACTCCTTCTTAAGCTGAATTAGCTTATAACTTGTCCTAAGACCTTGTTAATCTGAGTAAAGACACATAGTTATCAAATAGTAGTCTAGTAAGGGGCTTGGTTCTCTATAATTAAAAGAATTATAAAAAAAAGAGTCCAGAAGCGCTAGGACTAGTCCTAGGAAAACAGAGTGCAAACCTGCAGAATCACTAAGCTCTCCCCCTGCGTTTTTCTTACAAATCGCAGGCTTTATATTAGCTGACTAAAAGCATATAGTGCCCTGCTAACCCAGCTTAAGACTAGAGTAATCAGATTTAATGCCTTCCTCTTTAAATGCTAAGTACCCTCTGCTCAACACTCACTTGCTATCCTGAGAGACGATACAAAACTCTCTTATCTGTAGCACAGCTATTGGAGAACCCATCTGGGGTTATTTTACTGTGTGAGAAAGTCGTTGCTCCGGGAGTAACGCAAGGCCCGTTCGATACAAACACCCTGTACCGTACGAAGGTTTGAGAACTATCGAGTCAAGATGATTCGTGATCAAACAGAAAGAAGGGAGAGTGGCGAAGTTCGCTATCCTTCCTTAAGTAACCGGAGGCGGAGCCTGGACGAAGCCCCGCCTACAGATCAAGACGCCCTGCGCGTATTGATTGAGCACGCAGAGAGAGTGACAGATGACCTATTAGCTCTTCCAGCCTTTATAGCACTAGTCAACAAGAATCAGACATACGCAGCAGCGTTTGTACTGACATTGGCAGCTGCCTACAAGGAAGAGAAAGCCCTTTATCTGGAGAAGGAGGCTGAGCATTAAGAAGCCTTCCAAGAGAAGAAAACTTGGGAAGAAAGATACCAAGACCTTGACGGAGGCACCAGCATAGAGCTTAAGGCTCTAAAGAATCGACTCTGCAACAAAGAGGAGATTATCCAGAATCTCTGCGTTACTCACCCTGATAAAGGCACTAGCATTGAGATTAAGGCTCTAAAGGATTGACTCTGTAATAAGGAGGAGATTATCCAGAACCTCTGCGACAAGATTACAGCAACTATAAAGCCGCAAGTTCGAGTGGAATCTCTATCAGGGACTCTAACAGAACGAGAGTTACTGCCTCAAAGGCAGGCCTTGTTAGAAGCGACTCCGAGCCCCTTAATAGTGCTTGGTACAAAGCTATCCAAGGTCGCTTATGTATAATCACGCACAGACAGCGACGCTCAGGAATTGCTTAGGTCATATTTTAAGGACTTCAAGAGGGCCTAGATTTCAGATATATTCGTAGACCTTTTAACTTGATTCAATTCTCTGTTTCAACAGGAGACTGCTTATAAGGAGTATCATTACTTACGGCAAAGGCAGCAGGACCTCACTGCATTCTTAGGGGATTTCTAACGGCTTTCTCGCGAAGCAGAGGTCCGAAAAGAGGATCAGATTATGGACCTTTGAGACAAGGTTCGAGATGATCTGAAGTAAGTAATTATTTTCTACAGATATGCGTTAATTCAGGAGATAATTATAAACCTGATATATACTGACATAAACAGTTGACATATTGCCTCAAATAAATTAGCAGCCAGTGCTAGCACGCTAACGAAGCCTTTAGTTCTTAGTACCTGATAGTTTGCTAATAAACCAACAGTAAAGGAGGAGAAGCTAGTGCTTAAGCTACGACTTCTGCGAAATATGTCTACAATAAGGTGCTACCGTTGTGAGAAAATAGAACACTACGTAAAGGATTGCCCTCAGACACAAGAGCAATCAGGAAAAGGGCTGCCCGCTACTAAGACGTTGTGAGCAGGCCTAGTAGCGCAACTAGTAAAGAAGCTATAAGGATCCTTGTTATAGTAGCAAAAGGTAATTTTGAGGCTCTATTTCTGATTAATATTAGTATTAAGAGGAAGAGAGAAAGATTAATAGTATTAGCACTATTAAATATAGGATATTAATTAAGCACAGTTATAAATTATTAATTAGCAGAACAACTTTATAAAAGGTTATAAATTAATATAGTAGATCTAGCTAAACCTATTCCTATTTCTGATTTTGCTAATAAGATCTATTAATTTATCTCTTAAGCCCTCTATTTGTCTATACATGTTAGTAAACATTAGTAAGGATTACAGATCTTTTATATAACAAAGGCTATATACTTTATAATCTTAGAGAAGAAGTAAATAAGGTTGCATAGCTGCATTCCAAATCCTAGAAATTTATTAGTAAAGTTTATAAGAGATTATAATTATAAAAAGCAACTTATATTCTAGCAGAACTACAAGAGTTAGAGTAACAAGCCTAAGGCTAAGAAGTAAGCAGCAAAGAAAAAGCTAATAAAGAAGCTATATAACAAATTTAACTATATATATATAGCTAAATTTCAGACTAACCTAATTAGGGTATTGCTATTATAAATAACGAAGATTCTCAAGCGTCCTAAAATAGCCCTAGCTATTTCACAACCTCTACACCTTATCAAAGTAAAAAAGACTTTAAGTAGCAGAATAACTACAGTTATCACCTACAAAAGGAAGATCAAAGAGGCTAGGGCAGCCTAGCATAGCACTAAGCCTGTAAGCATTATAATATTTAAGTAATTATTAATTACCCTTAATACAGAAATGTTTGCTATCACAATAAAAGACATAAATAAATATATTAAGAAACAGATCTAGCCAGAACTAGATCTAAAGGAGGTTCTTCTAATAGAATTTTAAGAATTTATAAATGTCTTCTTAAAGGAGGCTTCTAATATTCTTCTAAAGCACAAAGAGGAGTATGACTATAAGATCAAACTAGAAGTAAATGTTAAACTGCCCTAAATGTAGCCCTTATGTAAGATAAGCCTAGATAAGCTTAAGGTAATTAAGAAATATATTAAGAAAAGCATCTTAAGAAGAGGTTTATTAAATTAAATATTGCCTTATTTGTATTATTAATTCTTTTAGTATAGAAACCCTAAGGGAGACTCTATTTCTATGTTGATTTTAGGGATCTAAACACT
>NW_006916009.1:0-2905 GCF_000464535.1 Endocarpon pusillum Z07020
TTTAGATTTTAGGACAGCTTATATAATCTTTGATTATGTTAGTTTAAGCAAAATATTTATAGGTTCTAGGTAAGTAAAGCTCTAGATATTAGAAAGATTCACTTAAAGAAACAAGGGAAAGTAATAGTTATAAAGTAATTTAGCTTTCGCCTTAGATTTTAAGGCGGTTGCTTTGTTCTTATAGAGAGTAAGGAACAAGGCTTATATAAAGATCCCTTAAGATTATTGTCTCGCCTACTTAGTAGTCCGCTATAGCTTTCCTTATAATTCGTCTACTTCTTATATATATTATTTAAACTCTATATATTTAGCTTTAGCTATTATATTACTCTTCTTATTATAGGCTCTAGTAAACGCCTTCTAGGCTTGTTCTATATAAGCAATATTATAATAATAATATAATTTTTAAGAGAGCTTAATAGTCTTTAAGTACTCTATAGTCTAGTATAATTTTAAGAATAAGCTAGGGCATAACTATAAAATAGACTTGTTAATTACTTATTTTATTAAGTTTATTAGCGTATTAATATATTTATTAATCTCCTCTTTATTATAGAAAAGAAGAGAGTAAAAAGGAGTTAATATTTTATTTAGTAAGTCTAAGAACTTTTTCTAATCTATCTCTTTTTATACTCTTTACTTATAAATAAAATATAATTTAAGAGTAATTTATTATTCTTATTCTATTAAGACTAAAAGGTAATCTGACCCTTATTCTAGTTTAGATACGATTTTATAACCTATTAGTTAATTTAGTAAGAAGTCTATAAGAAAGATAAGATTAATAGTAGTTCTTTAGGCAGATTATCTTAAGTGAACATCTCTAGTAATAGTTCTAAGAGGGAGTGTAAGCAAGATGCTTATATTACATATGTAACTTAGTAGCATATTAGAAAAGAGATATTAATATAGATAAGAAGAACTATATCAGAATAGGTGATATAGATTAAAGTCGCCTAGAAAAATATGCTCTTCTAATATGCTAAGGGCTTAGGGGAGTGTATTAAGCATATTATAATTCTCTGTGTTATTATAATGAATAGAAAGAGGGTTATAATAGTTATAGATATTAATTATATATAAGTTGCTTATAATTTATAGAGTAACTATAACTAGATTATCTAAGTAAAAGATTTCTGTCTAGGAATCTATCAAGATCCTCTTATTTATATAGTAGCATACTCTTGATTCCTTAGCTCTTAGATCAACTAAGTAAAACCTGTTATTAGCTAGATTATAAATAGCGCTATTAATAAGGTTACGCTATAGTTCTTAGACTATTATTACATTATACACATTAATTCCTAGGTTCTAAAGGAGAAAGGCAAAGACTTTTAGTCTAGATTTATTAATATTATATTAAAGGACTCAGAAAGTATATATTATTAGAAGGGTTAAGAGTAAGTAACTTTAATATTAGAGTTCTTTATATTTATCTTAGAGAACGCTTATAATTCACAGACAAGTATTATACTAATAGTCTGTAATATGCTAAGGAGTATAATGCCTAAGGTCTGTAGTTAGCTAAAAAGAGTTAAGGTCTTAATTAGAGAGATAAAGGAGTAAATCGCCCTAAAGTCAATATTAATAGTGGCCGCTTTAGCTAGGCGGCTTATAGGACAGGCTATCTTTCTTTTTTTGCCTCCTTTTACAAGGGTCTATTCTGTAGGTGATCCTGAGTTAAGAGGACAGCTATAATTAGATGTTTAAAAGCTAGAGATAAATAGAAAGATAAATGAAGAAGGGGAAAAAAAGAAGAGAGAGAGAGAAGAGTAAAAGAGCAGTTTCTAGCTCTTTATAATAGTAGTGTATTCTGCGTCTTTAATCCGGGCTAGGCAGGCGAATAACTACGCTTTATAGTTCCTGCTAAAGCATATAGTATAGCGCCTATAAATAGCTTATAAGTTAGATAGAAGAGTATAATCTTACGTTTTATAGTCTAGTCTATAGTGTTTATATTTTACTTTATTCTTATAAAGAGGGTTACCTCTTTTATTAAGAGTAAAAAATAAAATAAAGGCGCTAGTAATAACACTATTAAACTCTATACTAAAGAATAGCTAGTTAATTAAGAGTATAAAACTATCTAGTAATTTCGTAACCTTTGTTATCTTAAACAAGCTTAGCTAGAATAGGTAATCTCTAAATATAGTAAGAGATTTAGCTATATATATATAGCCAAATTTATTATATAATAATAATTATAATTTTAACTTAGTAAGAGCAAAGCTAATTAGCTTTATAATTTTAGAATTAATAAGAGCGTATTCAGACTTATTGTTACAGCTATAAAAGACTATAAGAGATTAACTAATAAATCTACATTTAAGGATCTAACGCTTTAAGAAAGTCTTTATTCCTATAGAATTAGAAAAGGAAAAGCTGTAGACTAAAGTCTATAACTCTGCTCTTATAAAGATACTAAAACGAAGTATTAAAGATAATATAGCTCTAGATAATAGTAAAAGAACATAATTAATACCTAAAGAGATTAATGCTACTATTTAGAATATAGTTCTAAAGAATAATACTATTATAGTGTAAACTGCCTTTTTTATACACGCTACTAAAGCTAATTAATTAGATGGCATTAAAAACTAAGTTCCTATATCTATAAACTATTAACTTATATTACTATTAATAACTTTATTTATAGTTGTAAATAATATAAGGCAATTATAAGAGAAATTAATAAACTTATTAGCAACTATATATAAGAAGAAGAAAAACTCTAAAAAAGTATTAATAAAATAATTAGTAAATAAGTATTTACTATTAAGTATAATATTAATAGTAGTATTAAAAGATATAAGGCCTAACTTATTATATATAGATTTACACAGATTTATAATCAAGACTTTAAAGAGGTATTCGCCCTAATAATATATATTAATTTATTAAGAAT
>NW_006916010.1:0-233 GCF_000464535.1 Endocarpon pusillum Z07020
TCAGGGGAACGTCTGTATAGCATGGTCTTAATAAGGCAACATAGAAAATAGAGAATATTCTCAGGGACAAGGGCAGGGCTAATTCGCAAGCTATAGATCCTATAATTCGTTTAATCTTAAATAAGCTAATCTATTTATTATTAAGTTTCTTACATAATTATTATATATAAATGTTTCTAGCGTTTAGCTATACTTTATCTTCTTTATAATATATTAGGGCAGGGTATTATTTT
>NW_006916010.1:297-2960 GCF_000464535.1 Endocarpon pusillum Z07020
GTCTAAGAGTTCTTTTATAAATATTAAGATATCTTTTATATAAGGGTTAAGAAAGATCTTAAATATGCTTATAGATTTTAACTTATAGTTATTTATAATAAATTTAGCTAATATAATCTATTTAGCCTAGTCGTCTTATATATAATTAATATAGCTTTATAAATAAGTCTTTATTACTTAATTAACTTGTTTTGACTATTTGTTTATTTCTAAATAATATGTAATAAATAGTTTTGCTTTAATACCTAGTCTTTTATATAGGCTATTTCAAAATTTACTAATAAATTATAAATCTTTATTAGACATTATTAACTTAGGGAGGCTATAGTTATAAATAATAAAGTAAATAAACATCCTGACTAGATATTTTATTTTTATGCTATGGCAGGGCGCTAAGCGCTAAGGAAAATGTTATTAGATTTAGAGAGGTCTATAACAAAATCTATAGCTAGGTATTACTACTATTTCTTAGGCGGCTCTAGTGCCTATAGTTAACCTTAGCGCTTACAAGAGGGTTTTATGCGACAATATATAGGACATTTAGCTAGCTATTCCTTTACTAAGTCTATTATTTTTAGCTAATAAAATTATTATTACAGGATCTTATAAGTCTTTGCAGGGCCTAGGTGACTAGTCATTAGCTGTTTATAGCATTTATTAATATAGCAGAGTCTTAGTTCTTCGTTTTCAGGAATCTATAGACGTCATTAGTAGTATAGTTTGTTGAGGACTTGTTAGCAGGTTACTTAATAAGGATTTTCTTAGGCAAGATTCTGGTATATAGTAGTAATATTTTCTTTTAGAATGGTTTAAGGCTATAGATTTATTATATATAAGGCTATAATATTATCTATAATTGTGTCAGGGTCTTCTCCTAACTTAGGTAATCTCTTATAGCAGCGTAGAATTCTTGTAGGTCTAATTAAATAGATAAGAACAGATTCTAATATCTAAGGGTCTAGATTCTTTAGTTTTAAGACTACTTACTTAAGGAACTTCTTTCTATTATTATTAGTATTAATAGCTTTATCTTATAGTCTGTAAGATAATTTATCTATATAATATTGTGACCTAGGGCAGTACTTAATTATAAAGTCGAAATAAAAGAAGAACTTACTCTAATAAGCTTATTAGCAAGATAGTTATTTAGATAATATAAAGTATTTAAGGTTCTTATGATCTGTTATAATTTATACAGGTTCTTAGGACCCTTCTAGCTCTAAGTACTATTCTTTAAAAGCACAGACTATAGTCATTAATTCCTTATTATAAATCTTATAATTACTCTTAGCTAGGGCATGTTGCTTTAAAAAGTAGGCTATAGGTTACAGGATCCCCTTATTATTAGGTTAAAACAAGACTCCTCTGCACGCGTTATCTAAGGCGTTAGTCTCTATAGTGCAGGGTAAGTCGGGGTTGAAGTGCTATAGGACTAGGGAGCTTATAAACATGTCTTTTAGCGTCTAAAACGCTTTTCTGACTTCTTCTCCCTAGTTGAAAGAGACGTCTTTTTAGGTAAGCTTAGTTAAGGATAAGGCTATCTTTGAGAATCCTTTAATAAATTAATAATAGAAATTTGCAAATCCTATAAAACTTTATATATCTTTTATATTATTAGGCTTCTCCTAATCTTGAATCACAGCTATCTTCTCTAGGTCTATACGTATTTGTCTAGGTTTGCTATCTTCTGAATAGCTCTAGATGATCATTCCTAAGTATTTTATCTTATAAACTTTGAATTCACATTTTCCTATATTGAGTTATAATCTAGCGATAGCTAATCTGCCTAGTACTATCTTTATGTATTAGCGGTACTCTTTTAATAAGTTACTAAAGATTAAGATATTATTAAGATATATTAAGACAAATAGTCTAGAATAGTTCTTTTCTAAGGCTATTTATGTAAGATATGCTAAAACAAATCAGTTTACATTATAAAGACTAAAGGAGACTATATTCTATTTATATAAGTTTATACGTGTGCAAAAGGCTATTTTTTATTTGTCTTTATAAGCTATTCTGATTTTGTAAAAAACAATAATAATGTCTAACTTAGTATATTATATAGCTTTATAGAGCTTGTTTAAGGTTTTTTAAATCAGGGAAATTAGATATCTATTTTTAACTATAATAATATTTAAACTCTAGTAATTTATATAAAACTATAGACCTTCTCTAGGTTTCTTAATAAATAGGACTAGGGCAGCAATAAGAGACTTAAATATATAAATAAAGTTCTTTAATAAATAGTCCTTTAGTATTTTGTCTAAGACCTCTAATTTATTTTTAGACATATTATATAAGGCTTTAGACAATGATTTAGTATTTAGTAATAACTTAATCTTATAATTTACTCTAGAGCAGTATAATAAAAGCTTGTTAGCAGCAGCTTTATTAAATAAGGATAGGAACTTGTAATATTACTTAAGAAGTTTAGTCTAGAAATTTATAATTTCTTTGGGTTTCAGGGCTTTCTTAATGTCTCTTAATAATATTATAAAGACTTTATAGTCTTTTTATTTGCTTAGGTAATTAAAGATTATTACTCTTATTATAATTAGTATTACAGTTATATTTATAGCTTTTATTTGTCTTTAGATTTAAGGTTTATTATTCTGTATTCTTTATATAACTTTAAAAGTAATAGAGTATCCTTTATTCTT
>NW_006916011.1:0-3014 GCF_000464535.1 Endocarpon pusillum Z07020
AGGATGTGCTCTCCTAGCATGCTAAGGGCCTGGGAGAGCGTATTGAGCGTGCCGTAGTTCTCAGTGTTGCTATAGTGGGTAGGAGGAGGGTTATAATAGTTATGAATGTTGATCGTACGCGAGTCCCCTGCGATTCGCAGGGTAACTGTGACCAGATTATCTAAGTAGAAGAGTTCTGTCTAGGAATCTATTAAGATCCTCTTGTTTACATAGTAGTATACTCTTGATTCCTTAGCTCTTAGATCAACTAGGTGGAACCTGTTATTAGTCGGGTTATAGATAGCGCTACTAACGAGGTTACGCCATAGTTCCTAGACTACTACCACGTTGTACGTATTAATTCCTAGGTCCTAGAGGAAAGAGGCAAGGACTTTTAATCTAGATTTATTAACATTATATTAAAGGACTCAGAAAATGCATGTTATTAAAAGAGTTAAGAGCAAGTAACTTTAATATCAGGGTCCTTTATATTCACCTTAGAGAACGCTTATAATTCGCAAGCAAGTATTATGCTAATAGCCTGTAATATGCTAAGGGGTATAGTGTCTAAGGTCTGTAGTTGGCTAGAAGGAGTTGAGGTCTTAATTAGAGAGATAAAGAAGTGAATCGCCCTGAAGTCGATATTAATAGTAGCCGCTTTAGTTAGGCGGCTTATAGGACAGGCTATCTTTTTCTTTTTGCCTCCTTCTACAAGGGTCTATCCTGTAGGTGATCCTGAGTTGAGAGGGCAGCTGTAGTTAGATGTTTGAGAGCTAGGGATGGATAAGAAGGTAAGGGGAGGAGGGGAGGGAGAGAAGAGGGGGGGAGAAGGGTAAAAGAGCGGTTTCTAGCTCCTTATAATAGCAGCGCGTTCCGCGTCTTTAATCCAGGCCGGGCAGGCGAATGACCACGCTTTGTGGTTCCTGCTAGAGCACACAGCGTAGCGCCTGCGAATAGCCTGCGAGTCAGACAGAGGAGTGCAGTCTTGCGTTCTGTGGCCTAGTTCGCAGTGTCCGCATTTTACCTTATTCTTGTATAAGATGCTGGTGTGGCCGTCGTATCTTTGATAGTTATAGCATTTGATAATGTGGCTTTTCTTATTGAATAGCTTTGCAGTCTTGATCTCGTATTGCAGAATGACCCCTTCGGAAATCATGCGGTTCGCATGTAAGGAGTATGCGACCTCGACGATTAAGGAGGAGAAAGCCTTAGATTGATCGAGCCTCTTAAGCCAGGAGGCTCTTTTGATTAGGAGGCCAGGATGGAGCTTCTTGTTCTTAGCCTCAATATTCCTAGCTAGAAGGTTAAGGTCATGTCCTTCTTTTCTAGCGGTACTGACACTATAAATAAGTACAGTGAAGGGTCAGACATGGACCTTAGCCGATGAGCAGATCCTATTGGTCTAGTTGAGGTTTGATTGTAGGCGTGTCTTGGCTTTTAGGAAGTTATAAATAATCCTAATTAAGAATTAAGAAAGAGTAAAAAATTACTTTAAGAAGTAGTATTAGAGTAAAAAACTTATTATAAAGATAAAGCTAAAATTAATTTGAAGTAATAATACTAAAGAACTTAAATAAACTCTTAATAAATAGAGCTAATAAATAAGAATTAGTATATAATATATTATCTTATATATTTTAAGTCAGAATAGTATAACTAAACACATAATTTAGATAATAGAAAATAATATCTAAGTAATATTAAAGGAATTTAAGTTATTACTTAAATTATAAGATAAAATAGTAAAGACTAAGACATACATCTGTAATCAAATTATAATTAGCCTAGAGATAAATAGATAAAGAATCACCTTTAAGGAAGCCTAGACTCAAATAAAACCCTTAATTAATTATATCTAGATCTAGAGATATAAGTATTATTTATATATGAATCTAAAGTCGTTACTAATATTAAAGAGACAAGATAAGCTAATAGACTAAAGCTAAGTAAGAGTATTTATAGAATATAAAGAGAATATAATAAAGTAGTTTTGTATTTATATACTAGATCTTAAATATATAACTTGTTCCTTAGTTATAATATTTAATAAACTTTAAAAATGTAGAATTATTAATCTTTATATAAGAGGGACCTCTAATTCTTTACTAGATTATATATTAAGAGGACAACTTCAAAAGAAGCTTATTACTAATTAAGACACTAAACTAAACTTAGTTATACTATATATAGTTAACTTAACTAATTAGGCATTTCTTATACTAATAATAAAGGAAATTAACTTATTAGTAAAGGCACTTATTAAAATATTAATTAAAGTTCCTTTAATATTAGGTAACTAAAAAGATAAGGAAATTATTATAATAGAAATAGAAAAGGATGCTAAAAACTAGGTTTTTTTAATAATAAATAAATAGACCTACTAAGGCAAGACTATAAGTAATAGGCAAGCGAACTCGAGATGATAATAAGGACGAGTATTATAAATTATGAGATTAAAAGATTATAAGAGCATATATAGTATATTAGCAAAAGATTCTGATTTTGATAATGTATAAGCAAGTAATCTTAGACCTTATCTTTAGCGTAGACTAGATTAATATAATTAAGTAAGAACTTATTATACTACAAGTAAATAAGACTTAGAAGCAAGTTGTCCCTCTTATAGAATCTAATATTATTATAAGTAAATAAGTATTTGATATTAAGTAACGTGGTTCATAATCGTCCCGCGCATATAATCTGTCACGGCTGCCATGCTTGTCGCCTGCTAGCGCTAGGGCGCCGGGTATTGATTGGCACTAGACATTAGTAAGGGGCATGCTTGTTATATAGAAGCGACCCCAGGGCCCTCACCGTCGACTCTCCAGTCTTAGGATAGCACTCAACATGGGCTGAAGATCTCGCGCACTCGTCGCCTGCTTCCAACGTGACACGTGACATAATCGTCCCGCGCATTTTTTTTTAAAATGACAGTCTTTTAATTATTAGCTGAAATTAAATTATGATTATATAATAAACATTATTCTTAATATAATAAAATACTTTTTAGGGTTAAAGTTATTTATATAAGCTAA
>NW_006916011.1:3681-29268 GCF_000464535.1 Endocarpon pusillum Z07020
CATGCTAAAAACAATACTATTAAGAATCCTTATTCTTTAGATATTTTTTTAGCCTTTTAACAAATTTATATATTATAATTAATCTTATTATTATTTTTATAAGGTATTAAGTCTGATGATTTATTTTAAATAATACTTTTTTTTTGGAACTTTTACTTAATTATTATTGTATAGTTATAATAAGAAAATAATTAGTACTTATTTTTATATAATATAATTTATAATTATCTAATATATATAATTATTTTACATACTTTTCTTTAAAATTATAATCTTTTAATTATTATATATTATTATAATATTATAATATAATAAATTCTTAATCTTAAGAAGCTAGAATTCTCTTTATTATCTAGGCTATTTATATTAATCAGGAAATATTAATCTAATATATTACAAAGATGTATAATGTCTCTTAAACTACGCTCTATAATTATATAAAGAGCTATACTCTAAAGGCTAAAGAGTATAATGCTTGATATATTTTAACCCTAACTAAAGAAGAGACGCTTATACAATATATCTTTGATCTGGATTCGCAAGGATTCCTACCCTAGATCAACAACGTACGAGATATAGCTGACCTCCTTTATATAACGTGTCACACGAAGCCTGTTAGCAAGCAGTGGCTATACAACTTTGTATAATACCGCTCTAAGCTCAAAACATGTTTTTCGCGTGCGTACGACTTCTAGAGAGCCCTTTGTAAAGATTCTGACTAAATAAAGATGTAGCTTTAGCTAGTTACTATATTAACTAATTAATTAAGTGCAGACATCTATAGATAACAGAAGCAGTTTTAGCGTTACTTTTAACAAAAGTAAAATTTAGCAAAAAAGATATAATAAAATAGAAAGTATATTTATAAATTACAAAATATCTTTAATTTCTAAATTAAAGCTAATAACTATTATAAATCAATTATAAACACTATAAAATTATCTAGAAAGTAAATATGTTTATATAGACTAGAAGATTTGTGCTCAGAGTTAATCATCTTAATCACCTCTAATTATTACTTATAAGTGCTTACCCTGATCACCTCTGATCATTGCTTATAAGTGCTCACCCTGATCACCTCTGATTATTACGTTGTCTAGGTGTGACCTTATGTGTAGTTCAGGGTCCACGCCTGTCTAAGTCTATCATAATTACTTCGCAGAGCGCCAGGCAGCTCTGTAGTGCCTGTCTGTGCTTAGCGTGTTCACGTGCTATAACAAGTAGTTATTAAGATTTATTATTATTATTATCATGATAAGGCTTTAACCTTATTTAAAGACTTAGTAAAGCTTAGAGGTATCTTTAGTTACAAGAGGCCTATAATATTAGTGATCACAGCAAGCTAGATAAAATTAACTTTTCTGGGCGAAACTCAACTTCTAGCGTGATTTTGACTACTTATGGGGCACGACTCCGTCCTCCCACCAAAGATCTTTCCCCCCTAGGTCAAAGATGCTTGGTATTCCTCTTTCTTACATCTATAATGATATGACAGAAGATACATAGTCAGATTTGGCTATATACATATAACTAAAAGATATATATACGTTTATCTTCGTGAACTAATCGCATTAAAACAAAACTATTGAATTCTTATTCATTACAATTACTCTTTCTTTTGATTTTATAGGCTACTGAGAACAAAGGCCAAAAGACATGCCGTAGCGAAAAATCCACAGCCCAAAGCCTGGACAAGTCGGGCAGCAAAGCTGAAGAGCAAGCAGCTCAGAGGTGTCGGACCCTTGCGTATGATACATGGCGCTACCATGCTTGAGGGAATCTTGATGTTTTATTTAAAAAACCTGCCGATTTAAGAACTTAGTGGAACAGATCTGCATCTAAATGCCCGTCTAATTGCCCGCGCCTCTACCAGTACACCATATCCTTGGCGAGAATCAGAATCAAAATTACATGCATGACCTTACACAAACTTCGTCAACCACGAATAGCCCCTCCTCACGCTCGGCTCGAAACCCACCCCAATCTCAGGGAAAGTATCAAAAAGATGCCTCGCGCCCTCCACGATCTCAATATCCGCTTCCACACCCCTCGCTTTCAGCGCCTCAATGGTGCGCATGCTCTTCTGCCAGGGGATCAAATCATCGGGTCTTCCGTGGATCAGGAAGGTCGGGGTACGGTAGGCGCCGGCGAGGATTTGGGCGTAAGGTGAGATGGAGAAGATCTGGGACCTGGTGGGGGGAGTATCGGAGGAGGGACCATTGAGGAGGAAGGGGATGGTTTGCGCACGCCAGTTCATATGCAGCACGAAGCGCCAGCGGGGATCCGCGAGCGACACATGAGCATTCCCGGGTGATTGGTGTTGGTGGGAGGGTAGTAGTTTGCGATCTGTGGCGAAGGGGTGTTTAGCAGAGAATGGGGCGGGGGGGGGCAAATGGATAAGTCTGGTATGCGATGGGGATTGTTGGGGATGACGATAGAGGAAAGATGCTTACTGGTTCCTTCTGGATGCCTTCGAAGAGGTCGTAGGGCTCGTCGGGGGAGGAAACGGAGGCTTCCGGGTAGATGGGAGATTTCCACCCTATTTGAGATGTGAGCATTCCTGTGAGTGGAAAAAGGGCCAGGCGAGGAAAGGGGTAGGTAGGAGCACTTACAATCATCCTCATAGTCTGTAGGACAATAAAGTGCCAATATAGCCTCAGGGGTTCTGATGCCCCGTTGTGGCGCGGTAAAGGCAAGCGTCAATGCCAGGTGTCCGCCCGTTGACCATCCCACCGCTACGACTCTCTCGCCATCGGCCTCAAGGCCCGGCGCAATCTTCAAGGCCAAGGACGGTAGCTGGAAGCGCGCCCAGCGCAGCGCCTCACAGACATCGTTCATCGGGCCATTGAGGATGTTGAGCTCAGGACAAAAGCGATAGTCAAAGCTGACAGGGAGAAAGCCGTCAGCGATGAGGAGTTTGATTTGTTTCAGATTGACTTCCTTGCGCGTGAACATCACGTGGCCACCACCGTGGACGAGTAGCGCTTAAAACAGATCAGCTTGATTGTGATGTAGGTTGGGTTAGGCTAACATACCAATAGGTCTCTTCTCGCCCGGCTTGATGTTGGAGGGAACGTAGACATCAGCGTGTAATGTCGTCTTTCCAGCTTGCTTATACACCAAAGTCTCTATCTCAGGCTTCCGTGACACCGGCTTCCGTGGCAGCCTTCTTGGTGTAAACAGCTCGCTCGCGGGCTCAGCTGGAAATCCAGTTATGATACGGAGAGTTCGAGCTTCCTCGGAGCTGCCATCGGTCCAAGTAACGTGTTTGAAGCCGGCAGCTCGCATGCTGCGATCCCAAAAGTCCTCGCTGGCCAAGACGTGCTTTCGACCATCCTCAAAGAGCCACCAGCCTTCTAGCAGGCCAAAGACAAGATCAAACCAATACATGTTTCTGGTGAATTCCACGAGGGAGACAAATCCGTCAGGTCGGAGCATCTGGCGGATGATCGTGGTCGAAGCTTGCAAATTGCGGGTGGCATGAATACAGTTGGTCGACAAGATGGTGTGGAATTTATTTAGGAACTTTTCTGGAGGCGGTTTCTCAATGTCGATGATCATAAAGTCCATAAAGGCTCGGCCGGTGGACTTCTTCTTCGCAGCTGTGACCAGAGAGCCGGACAGATCAGTGAATGTGTAGGTGAACGAAATACCTAGCCTCACAAGGAAGTCAACGATATACTTTGTTGTACCCCCGGTGCCGCCACCAAGCTCCAAGATATGAAACGTTCCTCCTTCATCATTGGTTGTGTATGCTCTCTGTAGGAAGCTACCCAACAGCTTGGTGATGGCTTCATACATCGGTCCGTTCGTATAGACGTCTTCCAGCAGCTCTTTGTTCTCTTTGCTTCGGAACAGGAGCTGAAGAGGATCAGCAGCGCCCGTGAGACATTCAGCTAGTCTAGAGCCCGTGATATTCAGTAGCTTATGTTCGGAGGCATGATGAGGGAATGCTTGGAGTATGTCCAGGAATATGGTCCTAGAGGGCGTAAAATCGACCGGCATGTCAGATCGAACCAGATGGACACCGTTAGACTTCACTAGCGACGAGTCTTTCAGAATCTCATGCAACTGATCCATGAGGAGATTATGCTTGGGGTTGAACTGGACCCGCGGCAGTCTCTGGCCAGGATTCAATGAGGCAAGCCGGCAACCGAGCGTTGCAAATGCCTCCACGGTATAGGCAAGGACAAGGCGGGCCTGTATGGGGGATACCCTTTTCCAGAAGTTGGCGAACCCCGTCTGCGTTGTGAACACATCGTAATCAAATCTTACGTCTTCAAAAGCTTGCTGAGCATGACTTTGAGAAGCCTGTCGTTCAATTCGTGAGGAAATTGCCGAAAGATTTGTCAACATATTTGGCGTTGGAACAGTTGACGCTGGAACAGTTGACGCTGGAACAATTGACGCTGGAACAATTTGACGCTGGAACACTGGAACAATTGACGCTGGAACAGTTGACAACGGAACAGTTGACGCTTTTGTGGCCTTCACAGGGGCCACAGATGGCTGGCTTTGTGATGAGACCATGTCCAACAAGTCGCCAAAGGTCGAATCGCCGTCAAGTAGGCTCATATCAACAGTGGCGCCAAAGTTCTTCTTGATGTCGTTGGCCAGCTCTATGCTAGGCAGCGAATCTAAGCCTTCATTGGCAAGATTCGTCTCTCGCGTCAGTGACATGCTTGTCTCTAGATGGCCTGCGACGAGCTTAGCGAGCTCGGATTCGAGATCGTTTTGCACAATGGTGACATATTCAACGGATGTGGCAGCAGTTATGGCAGGTGTCACGCTGAAGGAATCGTCGTCGCTCTCAGAGCTGAATCCTGAGGTCGAAGAATCATCGTGATTGCCACACCCTCGGGCCAGAAGATAGGTTCGTAATGATTTGATGTCCAGTAGAGTCGCAAAGTCCGCAGCCGAGATTTCGAGTTCGAAAAATTTACAGATCTCGCTCATGACCTCGGTAATCATCAAAGAGTCGATGCCGAGTTCCTCTAGGGTCGAGTCATCTTTAAAATCTTCCATGGGAACATCTGTGACCCGGTGTAGGAGCTTGCGGATATCTCTATCAATCGTTGATGTAGAATCATCTCGAGAGCTAGGTTTTGCATTGGCCTTGATCTTGGAGGTGGCTGTCAAGAGGACTGGATCTTGGTTCGGAGGAGACCGAACGGGAACGGCCAATTTCGTAGCAACCGTGGCATCGATTGAGCCGGTTTCTGTGCGAGCTCGAGCCGTGTTGGCACGAGATAGCAGCTTGGCCAAGGAACTGACAAGCACTTTCATGAAATGTGCGCCCAGCACCATCAAGACTAGAGACTTAGACTCCTTGTCAAAGACAAAGATATCATTGACAATCTCCCTGTCTCCTATCGATGTGAAACTTGAGTAGACGACCCACGATTTGGAGTCTTTGAACTTCGGACTCGGTTGAATACGCTCGATTTTCGTGCAGACAAAGACTTCGCTGTTCTTGCATTCATTGAGACAATTGACGTGTAGGCCAGCCACCTGAACGAAATTGTCAATGGCTAGCGGCTTTGTGACGTTGCTCTGAAGGGCACTTTGGTCGCAATCAGGAAGGATAACGATGCCTGCCACCTCTTGGCCTCTTCCGTAGACGCTTCTGACGCCTTTGTAATGATCAGCATATTACACGACCCTGGAGAATGCCTTGTAGACCGTGAATCCTTGCATGATCTCAGACTCCGCATCATTTTTGAGATCATCAAACTTTTGATAGCCTATGAGCCTCTCGTAACGCGAGAAGTCTGTAAGCAACCTTGGGCTTTCTAGATGAAGAGTGATTCTCCCAGTGGCATGTGTAGAGGAATTGCCGTTGGCATCGCCTTGTGACTTGCTTGCCAATTCAAATGTCCACGCAGGTATTTTTCCATCGGCCCTCTTCAGGTCAATGCTTATGGCTCGATCCACGCTCATGCCAAGGGGCGCGTTTATCTCCAGATCTTTGACGGAAGGAAGGTAGTCAGAGGGACCGGATTCAGCCATCAGGATCATTGCGGCTCGAGAAACAAGCTCTACGTACAGAGGCGCAGGGCATAGAGGCTCAGCAAGAACTGCGTGTCCCTGCACATAAAAAACATAGTCTGCGCTGCGAGCATCCACGGAAAAATTTGGCATCACGTTGGTTTTGATCTCTGAAGCTGGTCAAAGAGAGCAGAACATGTTCTGCTTCGACCAAGGGTTTGCTGGGTTCCATTGGAGCAGGGATCTGAGCGCTATCTATCCATGATAACCAATGTCGTGACTTCTCAAATTGGTAAGGTGGTAGATTGATCGCATCATACTCGTATTTTTGGGAGCGATGGTAGGGCCAGAATTGAACCTTGTGACCAGATTTCCAAAGACTGACGGTAGCGTCTGCAAGAGACCCGATAGCATCAGTAGCACCCAATTGAATGGGTTGGAAGGTATGCGAGGAGGCAGTGGACGGATCCAAAGCTCGCCGGGCCATAGACGTTACTGATGAATTCGACCCAGCTTCTAGCCATGTAGATGGGCCGAGTGACTGCGCAAGTCGCTCAATCGCTCGTCCAAAGTATACCGGCATACGGGTATGATCTATTATCTGCCACGGACCTATTTCGTCGCAACCTTTGTCTTTTGTACACGTCTCTAATGCAATTGCTGGCTTATTATACGTGAGCTCCTCTGCTAAGCTGTACAGTCCAGGAAGAAGTGGCTCGGTAAACACAGAATGGAACCCATGGGTGACGTTGAGCCGTTTGTATTTTATGGAAGCTCTGGAGAGTTCGTTTTGCAGACCACCGATGGCAGATCGGGTACCCACAAGGACATGACTTGTGGGTCCGTTGTAACAGGCAATCTCAACGGTCTGAGTGGTATCGGATGTGTTGGCTGAAGATATATAGTTGAACACCGTCTTTAGGTCCGCTTCAATAGAGATCATGGAACCACGTTCCGGGCCCCAGTACCTCTCCATTAGAGAAGCCCGGCCAGCCACCAGCTTCAAACCATCTCCTAAAGAAAGGGTGCCAGAAACACAAAGAGCAGTCAATTGGCCGAAGCTATGACCAACAACGGCGTCGACTTGTAGCCCGGATTCCATCCAAGACTTCGCACACGAGTACTGTAGTGAGAAGAGTAGGCAATGAAGTTTGACAGTATCCTTAACAGGACTTGTTTGGAAAATCGAGGGATAGAGTCCATCCAAGCCCACAGAGCGAAGCGCAACGTCGCAGTTGTCAAGATGCGAGCGTAAAAGAGTCGAAGCATCGTACAATTCCTTGCTTAGGCCAACAGCATGATTTACCTGACCACCAAAACAAAGGACCACTGGCTTGGCTTTTATGTTGACCTGTGGTCGAAGGGTAGCCGACTTCACTGCAGCAAGCTGACTGTTGAGCTCGGCCAGGTTCGATACTGTAGTTGAGACAACGTGGGAGAGACTGCGATTTTGTTTAACCGCCAGGTTGAAGGCCAAAGATGACAGCACATCTTTGGTTGCTGCTGATGACGAGACCATTTTCTGGAGCGCCGTACAGTAGGCTTTCAAGCTCTCTTCGGAGTGCGCAGATATGAAGATGGGGATCCTGGACCTAGCCGGCGTCTCGTCCTCGCCGCTATGGCTGTGTGAGGTCGCCCTAGGTGGCTGACACACAATCATAGCAGCATTACTGCCGGCTGCACCATAGTTGTTGATGCATGCAACTTGAAAGTCTGTGTCCCATTCGCGAGTTGATACAGGGATTTCCATTCGGTCTGGCTCTAGTGCTGGGATCTTAGGATTCAACGAGGCGAAGTTGGCCTGAATGGGGATCGTCTTGTACTGCATCCTGAGCAGCGTCTTGATGAGCGCAGCAACTCCAGAAGCGCCTTCAAGATGGCCGATGTTGCCCTTCACAGAAGCGACGTGCAATGGCTTCGTGCGATGAGGCCCTGCGAAGACTTCACGGATGCTCGCAAATTCGATAGGATCGCCAACAGGCGTCCCAGTGCCATGAGCCTCGACAAAAGATACGTTTCTAGGATCGATGCCCGAGAGAGATGAGACCTTTTTGTACAGCGAAGTTTGAGATGGAGAGTGTGGTACTGTGATATAGGTGGAGTTGGCATTCTGGTTGACCGCTCACCCAGCGATAACACCAAGAACGTGGTCTCCATTAGCGAGCGCGGCGGTGAGCTTCTTTAGAACAACTAAGCCGACACCTTCCCCACGACAGTATCCATCGGCTCTGGCGTCAAACGGCTTGGTAGACCCTGTCGGGCTAAGAAAGGATGCCGCTGCGAGGTTTTGATAAAAATTCGGGTTTGTGTAGAGACTGACGCCGCCAGCAAGAGCCTGAGAGCATTCACCGGACTCTATAGCCTTGCAAGCAGCATGAATTGCAACAGCAGACGACGAGCAGGCCGTGTCATATGTCACCGATGGTCCGGTCCATCCAAAGTAGTGACTGATTTTGCCGCTGAGGAATGCTCGTAGAGTGCCCAGTGAAGAGAAAGCATTCGGCGGATGTGAGGCGACGTTGTCATTGTAGTCGTTTGCGCACACACCCAGATAGCATCCAATGTCGTCCGGTGTCGAAGCCGAGAATTACCGAAGTAGGCCGAAGACTCTACGGCTTCGTACGCAACCTGTAGGAGAAGACGTTGCTGTGGGTCCATTGTAGCTGCTTCACGGGAGGATTTTTTGAAGAAGCGATGATCAAAGGCATCGACATCACGAACGAAGTTGCCCCAGAATTTGAGTTTGCCATCCTGGGAGCGACGGAGACCATGGGTAGAGAACCTTTCCTGGGGCATCTCCTCAGCCATGGAGGTCCCGGAAGTAAGCAGTTCCCAGAATTCCTCAATCGAGTCTGCACCTGGAAATTTGCATGCCATCCCGACAACCGCGACTGCGTGGTCTGGGTATCGGCCATCTTGAGGCGCTGAGACTTCAGGAGTCGCTGTTCTGGAAGGGAATGCAGGCTCAGAGGGCGCCAGTCTGCTCGGAAATAATTTTGAAGATCTCATTTTGGTGACTTTCATGCCCGACTCCCTGATGAGCGAAGACGGGATGAAATCAAATAACCCAAAAGATGCGGCCACTGGCGTTTGGTTTCGAATGAGTTGGGAGACTGCCGCAGATATCGTTAGATGCCAATTTGCTAATTCGATCATGATACAGCGCGTGGCATGCTCATGAAGAGAGCCCTCCGTCAGAATCTGGGCTGTGGTGTTTGATCTTAGCGGTACCAGGAGCTTCTCAGCAGGGGAGAATTCAATGTCGTGCCTAGAGTCGCAAAACTCGAAGATCTTTGCGAGCGATTCCCGATGTCTGGAGGAATGATATCGGCCTTCTAATCCTGTAGACTTAATGGTTATGCCCTGCGAGGATAGCTGCTGGGTAAGAGCAGCCACAGACTTTTCGTGGTGGTAATAGTAAGGTCGGTTGAATCCAGAATGACGGAGATGTAGGCCTATTATCAGATCAGTTTAGAGCCTTTCCTCAACGCCCTTTTGGCGTAAGTTTACCTCTGGGTAGCTTTTCAAGGTCTCCAATATTCTGTCATGGCCAGCTCCCGATCTCCAACGGACAGCGATGGAGGTAGTCTCGGTCGCTTCAAATGCAAAAGCCCCGTCCAGATCGACGTATGCACCAATACAAAGTGCCAATTTCAAAGCCACCACACCGAATTTGTTGACCTCTTCTTCGTTCTTTGAGCATGCCGCAGCAATCGCAGTAAGCATCCCTGTGCAGAAGCCTTGAATGCCTCCTGTTTTCACGTTCCCCAAGACCTCGGCGTGGTTGGATTGAAGACCGTCTAGATAATGAAAATACTGCGTGATATGTATGATGATAGTAAAGGGCATTGTCAGAACATTAGAAGGCAGCCCATATTCCGATTGGAACTCTCCATGATTGACCCATTCTACCAAGTCCTCCAAGCATGCTTGGCCGGGAACTGCGTTCAATCTTGGGTCATGAGCAACTAGATCCTGCCATAGGTCTGGAAGCTTTTTGATTGCAACAAGAAAAGTTCGTAGTCGAGGTTGGAGTAGTAAGGCAGCTCTGAGCTGGAAAAGGTACTCGGAACTTGGCCATGTGGTCTGAGAACCAAACATGACGATCGACGGGAGAGCCTTAGCGGTGCTGGAAGGAGGACTGGTAGCCATTTGAGGAGTGGTGAACGAGACTCCACCCTGGAATAGTTGATAAACCAGGGGCGTGTTAGTTGAAGAGTCTATGAATGTATATACAAACCAAGATATGCCGTCCTGTCCAATTCCCTATAAGAGAATGGCCATGCCTCTTTCACTTACCCTAAAGATAGCGAATACGATCCTTGAGCCGTTAGCATGGCCACAGAGTCGGGTCTCTGGCCGCATTGTTACTCGGGCCACGTGCCATGCAGCTTGAATCTGGTATCTCACATAGGCTCCGGGTCCCAGTCAGCCGCACTGGGTGCCGAGATCGGCGAATGCAAAGCACAAGGTTAGCCTGTGAGCATGCACACAACCGCACTCGCAGTCGCTCAGACATAGCGTGAGCCATGGATTCACTTATCTTGGCTAACAGTGGCTGTTCTTTTTCAAGACAAGCCCAGTACCATGCGCCTAGTCCGTATGTTCGTTCTATAGCCTTTCTCGGAAAAGGTTAGTAGTGGCTTTGTGTTGCCTTACCCGCTAAGCTGCGCATTTTCTTTTTGTTGCCCCTCCCGACTCGGGTCCTCTCATTGCGATCTCGCTAAATATAGCTGTTGTGAGCAGGACTCGAAACTAGCCCAACACAATGGCCGTTGAGAAGAGAAGAACACGAAAGCAAGGAACAACAAAACGTTTCAATTAGAAATTTTGAGAGTTAAATTGCAGCAAACTAATATATGATTTCTTTGCATTTGGTAAAATGTAAATTGATGCCACACGAGACCCTTCGCGTTGGTCTTACGACGAAATCTTTGGTATTGGGAACAAGCGAAAGGGCAGCACAAAGATGCGTTCGAGAACCGTGGAGCCTTCATAGTCAAGCTAGATATCCAATGCTCTTCCAGTGGCGAATATAAGACACGAGCAATTCTCCACGTACATGACTTAAGTGTCGTAAAGTCGATGATACATCTCTTGTGTTTTTGGTGTCGAGCACAATGCTGCCACAGGCCATATGCTCGAAGTCTGTTCTAAAAAAATCCTCTAGCTTTTTCGCCGGAACTGTGTCGCCCATTTCGTTAGGGACTGCGCATACCTTGTCTAGCCAGTCAGTGAATGGAGTAAATTCTGTACTCGGAACACCGAGCTCGGGCGCGATAATTTCAAGAGCATCATGCCAGGATTGTCTGATCGGGTTCTCGAGATGATAAGCCACCTTTGTCAGATACTTGCTGAGGAGCAGCTCTGCCAGTGTCTCTGCTGCAGAGTCCACTGGTATCCATGAGAGAGTCTAGGTCAGGTCAGCACAATTTGCAGGCAATATGCTTTTTAGGGAGACGATACCCCTTCTAGTCGTGGCAAGCTCCCAATGGCTTGAGATGACTTGAAAAGCGCCGCAATGTGTTCATCACTATTCCAGTTTCCACTCTTCTTCGATCCCGACATTTGACCAACTCGAACGTAGACAACTTCAATTTTGTCGGCATGGTCCCTTGCTGCCCTTTCTAGGATTTTCTCGCATACTAGCTTAGCCTTTGCATAACCGATGTCATTGCTACATCTCTCGTCTTCCATGAACATTTCTGGGACAATTGTCTCTTTTTTGACACGCGGGTATTGGCCTACAGCCGCAATCGAAGAAACAAATAACATCTTGGGCCGAACTGGAGGACGAATGCTATGCGCATTCCTAGCCAGGCCGAGCAGATTTTGGAGTACCTGGAACTGAGCCTTGAAAGATGGCAGCTTTCTGTTGAAGTCCATAGGCCAGGCATTGTGAAAGACGTGCGTCACTTGCTGTAGGATACGCGTATATTCGATCTCCTTCAGACCCAGCAACGGCAAAGCCGTATCTGTTTCAAATATATCAACCTTGGACCATGCTTCGGCGTCGGTAGTGATGCATTTCGATTTGAAGGCTTCTAGCTGTCGTGTATAGGCATCCGTAATCCGGTTGGGACGATTGAGGCAAATGACCCGAGCGACGCTTGGAAGAGATGCCAAATGAGCCAGCATACAGCTTCCAAGGCTGCCGGTGCCGCCCGTCATCAACACCACTGCACCTGCATCTCGTGCTACGTCAGCCTTATCTGCTTTAATTGAGAATTGCTCCACAAGATGGTCGATCGAGCTGTCATTGGGCGACGACTCAGCTGGGGCTTTGAGAGCTTTTGCTAGCTGAGCGACGGTGGGATTCTGATATATGATGTCACGAGGAACTCTTTCCGCTCTCTGTGCCGACATTGGTAGATTTGGCATGGACGAAAGAATGAAGCGGCGGAGCTGTACAGCTTGGAGCGAATCCATTCCCAGCTCAAAAAAATCATCATCAATCGTCCATTCCTCTGCTTTGGGCCTCCATGTAAGATGAGTTTGGATTAAAGTCTTGAGGTCCTCTCCCAAGTTGTCCATATCCAGGTGAACAGCGCTGGTGCCGATGACTTTGTTGTCTAGAGCTTGATAGACCGCCGCAATTTCCGCTTCGAACATTTTGTAGACCTCTTTCCTCATAATCGATCCCTTATCCGATCTTGGAAGGAGCGTGCCAGACGGAACGATGATAACTGCATCCTGAGAAGAGATGCGGGCATGGGCATCCATCCTTTCGCCAGCCTGGAGAACAGTGGGCCAAGTAGACGACTTGAAATGATCGTATTCCTCCACTGTTAGGGACATTGAGGGCTGGATAATGACGCCAAGCTCGAATTGACCTTCTCCAAAGGCAATAGCAGCATTCACAAGATGGCTTTCAGAAAGCATGGTTTCTAGAATTCGTGGTGTGACTTTCTCCCCATTAGCAAGCACAATTAGGTCGTCGTTCCTTCCTATGGCGCTGAAGTCAGAGGTCGGGTTCCGAGGATTGCTAATCAATTGGTCCTGAAATATGAATTTGGTTTCCCAGCCAAACGGATGCGTGATCAGTGTATATGATTGTACATCTTCCTCGAGTAAAGGCCCACATTCAAGCCGCATATTCATGTCTTTTCTCAGTCGAAAGTAGTGCCAGTCGTATTCAGGCCTCGGCACGAAAAACGGTGCAATAGGCCCGCTTTCTGTGCTACCATAGTGATTCAAGACCTTCACACCGCCGGCAGTAAGCTTCTCTCCTACACGAGGCTTCAAAGGTCCGCCGCCAAAGGCAACGAATTGCAGGGACGCCAGCGCTTGTATCCCTTGATCTTGGGGAAGGGTAGATATCTCCTCAAGGATGGATGGGACCGAGATGAGGGAATGGGCCTTTGAAGATTTCAACAGGTCTATTATGAAAGCGCCGGTTGGGATTACAGAGGGAGGCAGAATACAAATGGTCTTGCCGATACCGAGAGATAGCGCCGGAGCGACTAGGCCATATCCCTGACATGAAAACATCAATAGCCGTCAAATCAAAGCTTAAGAGGAACACTGACATGGTAGAGCGGAAGTGTGGATAAGCTCAAGCTTAACGTTTCCTCGTCACCGGAGAACTCGTGACATGTTGCGAAACACAGAAGCCACTTATGGCTTTGAGGTATTGGCTTCGGAAGCCCCGTCGTGCCGGAAGAATGGAGTATCAGCACATTGCGGTCGTTCTCCCTGACGTAATAGCCTGGCTTGCATATGCTGCCATCATCCGCGTGCTTCTGATCCGCTTGCGGATCAAGGAAAGAGGTAAAGGCAGCCTGAGCATATACCGCAGTTCGGGGCCCTGTTGTAGAGAAGAGCGAGAGCGCTTCTTTGGCGGTATTCTTCAACCGAGGGGATACGATGATTGCATCGGCCGCAGTGCTGGTTAAGAGATGATGGATGGCGGTGGGGCTCAGCCTCGCAGATAGAAGAAGCGCCTGCCATTCGTCAGTTGACACAGCTTATGCGTTCACCGGAATGCAAGCGTACGGGGACTCCCAAACTCATCAAAGAGAAGAGGTGTATCAATAGCCCAACATCGCTGTCGACGTATAAAGCCACCGGCGGACCCTTGTACACCGTGCCATCACTGCTGGTGGATGGAAGCTTCAACTCCACCAATGTGTTCGCAAGCCATGCCTGACATTGCGCGATGGCACGCTTCAGCTGTAGGTGGGAGACCGAGAGTAATCGTGGTCGAGCATCCTTACTCTGCTTTTGCACTTGGATGCAGAAGGGATGATGAGGGTTGTTCCTTGCATTATACTCAATCAACTCAGGGACCGTCTGGATGCTAGTATTGTCTTGTGTTTGAAGATTGATGTTGGCCCTGGAGAAGAATGTAGAGGTGGTGATCGGCGGTGGCATTGAGAGCTTCGTCGTACTTTGGTGTTGGTCATGTGATCGCAACTCTAGAACGAAGAAATCGAACGAAGAAATCGAACGAAGAAATCGAAGAGCCCTCCCTGTTTTTTATTTTTTATTTTTTTGGGGGCCAGTTTAATTGATTGAACATTTAATCACCAGCACCATTCAGCCATTATTGGCACTGCCACTGGCACTGACACTCGCTACAATATGCAAGCCTTCAGCTATGGAGAGCCCGAAAATAGCAAGCAGACACTCAGGTCCTGCGCGATGATGCACTACTGATATCAAACGTTGCTCAACTCAAGGGTCAGGCTCGCTGTCTTTGCTGCCCAGCTATTATTATTATTATGATTATAACATGACCGGCATATGGCTTGGAACAACTCGGGTCCTTGTCGAAAGCGCGACACAGCCGTGCCGCATGCATTCCCGAACGGAATCAACCTGCTCTACCCCCAGGAGTCTGCCTTCGACGCTCATGCGACAGGTACAGGAACGAGAAGGCCCAAGGGAAATCACTCCTATGCTCCAATCCTTCTAGGGTCCAATTGGCAACAGCTGTCATTGCTCGTCCGCTGAGGTCAGCCCCTTCTTGTGCGCCAAAGCCTGTCTCCTCATTGGCCACCACAAGCATTCTCTGCCTCTTTCTCTATCATCGCTGTTTTGCCTCCTAGACGTTTATTCCGTAATTATAGTCGTTACAGCTATTATGAGTCCCCGTGCAGGCCTCTCCCTTCTTTACAGCCAGTTCTTCGTGAAGCTTCCCATTCCCATCCACTCCTTCTCCGGCCAAACCATCATCGTCACAGGCTCCAACACTGGTCTCGGCCGTGAAGCGGCGAATCACATCGTCCGCCTTGGCGTGTCAAAGGTGATCCTGGCGGTCAGAAAAATTCGCAAAGGCGAGGATGCCAAGAGATACATCGAGGGTCAACAGGCAGGACAGGCGTTGTAGAGGGATGGGAGCTAGATCTAGCAAGCTACGCTTCCGTCAAGGCGTTCGCAGGCCGAGCGGAGGGACTGGCTGAGGTTGGATGCTGTGTTGGAGAACGCAGGCATATCGGCGCATGAGTTTGAATTAGCTGAAGATAACGAGTACATACTGCTCCTCTCCCTCCCATCACCCATCACCAGTGCTCGCCAGTTGACCGACGTCTAGGTCATCCATCACAGTCAACGTAGTCTCCACTTTCCTCCTGGCCCTGCTCCTCCTCCCCAAACTCCGCTCCTCCGCCCAGCAATTCCACATCACCCCGCGCATCTCCCTCGTCCATCTCTCTCCCGCGTAATACAACATGCAAGAAAATTCCACCTGATCCATCTGAATCCAATCCTCCTTTGAAAAGATGACCCCCCACAAGAAGTGAACCAGCCGCGTACCATTACCGCTGACCATATATACAGCACCCTCTAAACGCCTATGCCAGCCCAGTTTACTCAGCCCTTATGCCCCGCCCCTCTTAATATCCTCGGCAATCTTCTCCGCGAGCGCGTCTATTGGGCGTCGTCAGTAAGAAAATAGATAAAGAGGGTCCCAAGTAGGCAAAGGGTACTCACAAACGGTCGCAACCGGATGGCCCGGCGGCAAGATGGGAAAGCTGCTCGCATCCACGACCCTCAGGTTCTTGACCCCCCTGACCCTCGCCCTGGCATCCAACACCGCGCTCGCGTCGCTGCTGTTCCCCATCTTGCAGGTACAGCTAGCGTGGAAGACGGTGCTGAAACTCTTGCGGATAAACTCCAGAATGGCCCGGTCAGAAGTGACGCTCGCGCGTTCGCGCCGCGGAAGTATTCCCCGCCGATGAGGACGGGCTTCATGGCTGAGGCTTCGAAGAATGCGCGGGCGCGCTTGTAGCCGGCGACTGCGACGGCCTGATCCGTGGGGTGGGTGAGCCAGTTCGGGTTGATGATGGGGGGGTTCTTTCATGTCGGCTGAGCGGATGCCGACGTTGCCGCGGGAGAAGGGCGCGACCAGCACGGTGGCGATGGTGGCGTAGTTGTAGCCGTCGGTGGGGGCCTCGAGCGGCGGTGGGGATGTATTCGAGCTCGGGCCAGTCGGCGGGGAACTTGGCGAGGTCGGCGAGGGCGGAGGGAGTGAAGTTGGAGCGGAGTTGTTGAGGGATCTTTTCGAAGGCGAGGAGGTCGGCGCCGCTGTTGGTGAGCATGCCTCGTGGGGGGGAGGCGTGGAATTGGTCGGCAGCTTGGGCGGAGAAGGCGGGGCTGCCAAGTTCGGAAGTGGTGAGTACGTTGACGCGGTAGGAGAGCCCGCCTAGGATGTGGTCCCACATATTTTGGCCTACGCCGGGTACATCAGCAATTACTGGGATGTTGTTTTGGCGCAATGTGGCGGCCGGGCCGACGCCGGAGACCATGAGGAGTTGGGGGGATTGGAAAGCGCCAGCAGAGATGATGACTTCTGTCGTTGCAGAGAGGATGAAGGTTATGCCTCCGAGATTGCCAATATCAACCTCAACGTCCACAGCGGTTTTGGCGTTGTCGAAGATGATACGTTTGGCGAGGGTGGATTGGTAGACTATCAGATTGGGACGTCTGAGGCCATTCTTACGGAGAAAAGAAGTTTCGGAAGAGTCCCGTAATGTTGTCTGGCCATCGATTTTCAGGAGTTGGTAGGAGGAACCCAGGATGTTGCCGCTTTGTGAAACCTTTAATGGGTTGGATGCCCAGCTGCTTGAATGAAGCTTGTGCCCAAGAGGAAAATGCCTAGGCATAATGTCCGAATGTGACTGATAGTGGCCCTCTGCCGGTACCGACTTTTGACGAGTCGTACTCTGGTGTAGCATTTGCGGCTCTGAGACTGGCGACCGGTGGGGTGAAAGTCAGACTCTTTTCAAAATACGGCACGAAGTTATTGAAAGTATAACTTTGCTCATCGACCGTGTCGGCCCACAGCTGCAAGGATTGCGCGCTCAGTCTTTGATATGTCAGGTAGTTGCGAGCAGAGCTTCCACCCAGACATTTCCCCCGGGTGTAGTGAGTGGGTTGATTGTCAAATCCCTAGACGCAAGTCAGTTACCGAGATCTGCCACCTAGACGGTCCCAACAGACCGTTTGTGGCGTTGTGAGGAACGCCCAATCCACCAAAGGAGCTATGTCGAATGGCGATTTTCCACTGAAAGCAGGAGCGTAAACGGGGATCTGGCTCAAGTTCCCGTTGCCAATCTCGTAAAAGCGCCCAGCCTCAATGAAAGCTACCAACTTTGAAGAGTCTTCTGCAAGCCTGGTGGCGATGGCCAGACCAGCAGTACCTCCACCCACCACGGCATAGTCGAAGGTTTTGTTTCCAAGGAGCCCAAAATGAGAACCTAGTAGGTCGTTATTGTCGTTGGCCGAGTAATAGTCAGCTGCTGGAGCAGGTGCCGATAGCGCAAATGGAGCCAAACATGACGTCGTGTGAATTATATATCTCAGGATTAGATCTATGCGACTAATATGAATTGGAAGATAAACGAGCGTGTTTCAAACCAAAGAATGTTTCGCACGGAGGCGGCTCCACAGAAAGTGTGCAGCTAATGGAAAAACGATGGGAGAAGCGTAGGAGTTTGACAGAAATGCGGTACGAAACATGAAGAAAGGGTAGAGGGAGTGGATTTCTTAAACATCTCCCCGCCATTGCCCCTCTCGTCGACAATGGCCAAGGACTCGGGTCCTATAGTGTGAGAAGGGATGAAGCCTCGTGGAGGACTAGACTGCCTTAACGAGTTGGGGGCGAAGTGGGATTGGGAGCGTTGTAGGGGGCTTTGGCGCCTGCGGAGCTATATCCTCCGAGTTTCGTACTTAGATTTCCCAGCAAGATACACGTTTTGAGCTGATACTGCTCCACAACATTCCCCATTTGGACCGTGGTGTGGTCGTGATTTCAGGCCCTTGAGCCGCTGGTTGGTCCCAAGTTTAGATCGCTGACTGTCTGTCATGCAGCGCAGAGTGCGCGTGGCAGAACTGCCAGTCTTCCTCTGGCAGCGCATGAAGGTGCTTTCTATGTTGCTACCAGCAGACAAAACGGTGGACGAAGTACTCCCTTGGTGATTCCGTCGGCGATGATCATGCTGATGCTGTCGCCCGTACAGCCCGCAAGGCTCTGCATCGGCCACCTGCATGCCACGTGTATGCATGGATACGAATACCAGTACATACCGCTGGTGGCACCACGGCCAAAACAGCTCGGATTGCAAACACGGAAGCTGAACTTTCTTTCTTGTCTGCCTGGAAGCCTCGTTGGAATTGAACGATGCTCGGCGAACACACAAGCATTTTCCTCGAGCAGTAAAGTAACTTGGCCTTTCTTTCGTTGCAGCTTTCTCCATGTGAGTTTCACTGGGATTTGTTCCGCGCCACAGGTCGAAGAGACACAGGAATCATGCCTTCAACATTCAGCCAGGCATTTCCCCCAGCGCCAACCTTTACAGAAAAAAATGTCGGCAACCTCGAGGGCAAGGTAGGATTTTTTCTTCCTAACGCTCAAGATAGAACGCTGTTGACTTAACTCGCAGGTTTTCATCGTTACTGGTGCAGCATCGGGCGTAGGATACGAGCTCGCCAAGCTGCTCTACGGCCAAAACGGCCACGTCTACGTCGCCGCCCGCTCCTCAGAAGGTGAACCGCGCCATCAAGAACATCCAAGCCAGTGCTCCTTCTAGCAAAGGTCGCCTGGCTCCTCTGCTCCTCGACCTGGCGGACTTTCCCACCGTCAAGAAGGCCGCCAATGAATTTTCTTCAGAAGGAGGACCGCTTAGATGTCCTGGTTCACAATGCCGGCGTGATGACTCCACCAGCTGACAGCAAGGACAAGCTGGTGAGCTCTCTCTTGGTTCGTTCTTGCGAATTTGAGCGCTGACTTCTGGCGCCAAACAGGGCCACGATCTCGAAATGGCGACCAATTGCCTTGGTCCCTTCCTCTTGAATCATCTCCTGGAGCCAATCTTGATTCGTACCGCGCAGGCACAATCAACTCCCGACCATGTGCGTATCGTCTGGCTTTCCTCCATGATAACAGCTTCGGTGCCACCTGGTGGTATCCAGTTTGATGAGAAGAGCGGCAGTCCCAAGGTCTTGAAGAATGCGATGCAAAACTACATGCAGAGTAAGGTCGGCAACCTGTTTCTTGCGTCGGAGGCTGCAAAGCGTCTAGGTAGACAAGGTGTCATCAGCATGGTTGGTTGACCTCTTCTTTCTGGCCGTGTGGACCGCTGCCATTGCTAACCTCGAGACAGAGCGTGAATCCAGGCCTGATGAAGACCGAGCTGCAGCGTCATAGTCCCAAGATGCAAAGCGTTATCATGGTACGCCTTCTCCCACGCAATTGGTATCAAGCTCTTGTCACACATTTCTCCCGCTAACTCGTCTCCTCTTCAGGGTATCCTCTTCAAACCCCCCTTGTTCGGCGCGTATAGCGAGCTCTTCGCCGCACTCTCGCCCAATATCACAGCCAAGCATAACGGTGGCTTCATCATCCCCTGGGGCCGCTTCGGCGACATCCCGAGCACATCGAGAAAGGGCTCAAGCCGCAGTCGGAGGGCGGTACCGGGGCTGCGCAAAAGTTCTGGAGCTGGTGCGAGAAGGAGACAGAACGTTATTTCTGAGGTGTGGTGCATGCGGGCTGCAGGGTAGCCGTGGATTGCTATGGAGGAGGAGAAGTCTAATTCGTACGCTGGTAGGTTGCTAGGCGAAGATGATGGCGCAAGAACCGAGACTGCTTTTGGCTTGCTGATACCTAGAGCTCAAGTAGCGAAATGATCATGCTTTACCACAGGCGAGATAGCGTCACCCCAGAGTAGCAAGCCACATACGGCAAGCCCAATCTTGTTGAATCAGAGCCGAATAAGAATTGGCATGTTGAGTGATTCCAGATATTCCATTGTCATACCAGTTCCTTTTTCGCTGCTTCATCTTCTCGAAACTCCTTGTTACTCTCTTCCAGCGCTGGCACCATCGTCATTGCAGTGAGGGCAGAGGATGGCCATTTACCACTTTAATTAACATAGTAGAATGGCCAAAATCGCCCGGATAGTAAAATAGACTCTCTTGTGATCTTATTGCTAAAATTTTGAGCTAGAAAACTATGATGTTGAATTGTGAGAAGCATTTAAATGTAAGGAGAGCTTTATAGCGCCTTTATAACGCAAATAGAGAAGAGAATATAAAGAGGATAATAAGGAGGATAGTAAGAAGTAGGATGGTAAGAAGAGGATAATAGGGAAGAGGATATCTGTAAGGAGGAGAATAACAGAGAGGAGGATATTTATAAGGAGGAGAATAGTAAGAAGAAGTGTTGAACTCAAAAATATGGTCTGCGCTTATTTTGCTACGTGTGTCACCAGCGCTTTGTTACAGAATTGATACGCGTTTTGCATCAGCCACGCATGTATTTTTGGTATCTGCGTTTCGCGCTACTGCGCTTGATATAACGACTTTGTATGTATAAGTACGCGCTGCTTTCGCACTGAATTAGATAGAACAACTTGCTATTTCCACACTGATCCGTCGATGAGTCAGCACAGTTCGTCAAGAAGGATATTAATGAGGAAAAGGATATTAATAAGGAGGAGGATAGCAAAGAGGAGTGCAATGGCTCGAAACTAGAACAAGTCAATAGTCCATAGATTGCTAAAACGTAAGCTGAGGAGTCTATCTACAGTGCGGCCAGCGCTCTACTCTATATACTCCTCCATCGAACACAAGGGGTGCTACTAGTTAACCTGCGCGGAGGATCCGACGGAGTATCTGCAGGGCCAGAAGCGGTAGCTTCCCTCTGGAGGAGATTGTACTTCCCTAAAGGGGTCGTATCAATCCCCTGTTCCATGGTACTCGTACGGGGAGCCACGTGCCGTACGGATGCCTCTATCGGCGGCATAGTAGCTTGACGGCAAGAGTTCCGCGTGCCGTTGTGGATACGCCATCGGCGCTGCCATCCGAGTGCGTGGCTGGTCCCGTGTATTTCCTGCGCCATAGCAGAGGAGATACTCCATCCATCACAAGGAGGATAGTAAAGGGGAGGATAGCAAGGAAGAGAATATCAAGAAGAAGGATATTAAAAAGGATATCAAGAAGGAGGATATCAAGAAGAAGGATATCAAGACGAAGGATATCAAGAAGAAGAATATCAAGAAGAAGAATATCAAAAAGAAGAATATCAAAAAGAAGAATATTAAGAAGAAAGATATCAAGAAGAAGGAGATTGAAAAGAGTAATACTTTTTATTTGTCTTATACTATAGAGTTAGATATAATATTAAGCAAAAGAGAGATATATTCTTCTTAATATCCTCCTTAATATCCTCCTTAATATTTTCCTCTTTAATATCCTCCTCCTTGATATCCTCCTCCTTATTATCCTCCTTCTTATTATCCTTCTCCTCACTATCCTCCTTCTTAATTATCTTCCTTCTCGCTATTCTCCTCCTTATTATCCTCCTCTTTGCTAGCCTCCTTCTCCCTACTCTCCTCCTTACTATCCTCCTTTTTATTAGCCTCCTTCTTGCTAGCCTCCTTCTTATTAGCCTCCTCCTTGATAGCCTCCTTTTTGCTAGCCTTCTTCTTAATATCCTCCTCCTTGCTATCCTCCTCTTTGCTATCTGTGATGGATGGAGCATTTCCTCTGCCAGGGCCAGCCATGCGCTCGGATGGCAGCGCCGATGGCGTATCCACAACGGCACGCGGAACTCGTGCCGTAGGCTACTATGCCGCCGATAGAGGCATTCGTACGGCACGTCGCTCCCCGTGCAGACACTATGGAACAGCAGATTGGTACAACCTCTTTAGGGACGTGCAATCTCCTCAAGAAGGGAAGCTACCGCTTCTGGCCCTGTGGACACCCCGTTGGGTCTTCCGCGCAGGCCAGCTAGTAGCACCCCTGGGGTTGAATGGAGGAGTATATAGATCAGCGCGTTGGCCGCACTGTAGATAGATTCCCCAGCTTACGTTTTAGCAATCTATGGACTATTGACTTGTTCTAGTTTCGAGCCATTGCACTATCCTCCTCTATAATATCCTCCTCTATAATGTCCTCCTCCTTGCTATTCTCCTTCTTAATATCTTACATCCTTCTTCTTAAAGTCTGTAAGATTTTATTTAATTCACTGCTAGCTTTGATAGACGTAATCTACTTATCAGAAACTCAACACCAAGGGCCAGCAGTTGAGATAGGGTAAGATACAAGCGCCAGCAAGGTCTATGAGCAATTTTAAGCAATTTCTACGCGTTTTTCGTATGTGGGGAGCTATTCCTATATCTCACCACAATTCTGCCCTGCGGTGCCAGCAATTCGAGGGTAACGCCAAGGAATTGCAACACTTTCGCAATGCACAGTATCTTCTTCTTTGGACGACAATTCAAACAATAGGCTGTATTATGATAGACCAACCGCGACCACTGCAACAAAGAAATATGTGATACATGGATTGCGTTAAAGTCTACTCTAATTCTGCATATCTAGGTCTAGTTCTGGAGCATGTTCACAGAAAAAGCCCACCTAACAGCGGCGCTGACCCCATCTTCATTCCTGGCTCACAATCTTCATCTTAACAACAGACTTGGACTCAAACAGCATCTTGATGATGCTCGTCACCATCTGTGGCTGCACATCCTCCAGAATTAACTTGTTCCTGAGGTTTTCCTTGCCCACTTCCACGCCTGTCATCGCATCATCGCCCTTCTGCTGCGTAGGTAGAGGGAAATATGTCGTGTTCCATAGCGTGCCCAAATCTAGCGTCGGGTTGTCTAATGAGAGAGAAGTGTCGTTTTGGCTGAAGAAGGCGCCCGGGGTGCCGCTGAAATATTCATTACTGTTTTGAGGGGTCGGTAGGCCTGCAGCAAATTCGTTTTCTGTAAAAGAGAAGTCTTGTGATATAACATGTGGGGAGACACTGTGCGAAGGGACGTAAGACCCTGGTGTGGTGAGGGATGATGTGGTATGCGAGGTCAAATTAGACCCTGGAGTGGTACGGGAGGAGGCCATATGCGAGAGGATGTCGGAGTAGAAATCCAAGTCTGGGACCTCTGCCACGTCGTCCTCTGAGAGACTATTTTTGGATTCCGAGTCTTCCATGTCGACTTCTGCATGTGCCGTGGCAGATCCGGTACTATCCTTTGAGGCGGTTCGAGGTGCAGAGGGATCGTCCGATTGTTGGCGTTTTCTGTCTATGATGACATATCTGGGGTAGGGGTATAAATGTTGGATCTCTCCAATAAGGAACGTCTCCTCATCTTACCTGTTCTTCAGCTCAGTGGCTGATCGTCCAGGAAATTCTTTCTTCCCTATGGTCTTCCAAACACGTCCGCAAGAGGCAACAGCTGCAAGTAGCCGGGCGTCATCTTCGGGCACCCACTCGCTGTGATCGAGGGATGGATCCAGAGAATGATGCCACCGCTTCGCACATTCTACGTCGATCGTCAGTGCCAATTCTCGGCCTTCCCATGCCGGCGGGGAAGTACTTACGGTCTGCATTACGTGTCCCCACGCTCTGGGCAACGTGTGTCCAACTGTGGATCCATCGTCAGCTGCATACGCTTTGTTTCATGGCATCGGATGAGAACTCACCGATATCCAAAAGTCTTGACACCACTCTTCAATCTCTGGTCCTCGGCATTGCTTCACACACCTTTGTTGATATGACCTGGTATTTTACTCCACCTTTTGCGGCAATCCTTGTTTGTTCGTCCGGGAAGTTTTGCTGCTATGCGGTTCCAATCGTTGAGGCTTCCACGGCTCACTGCAAGGGTCCCGTCATCAGTCTCAGGCTTTGAGTGATTGATCCCCCCAGCTATACACTTACGCTGAAAGTCTGCTTCCCGTCGAAGGATCTGGTCCTCTTCCTCTGTCCACCACCTACGGATTCGAGATGTGGAGCTCATCTGATCCTCTTCTTCGACTGGGAGCAAACGGTTGTAGACAATTAGGATTGGAGAGTTGATTTGAGTAAGCACACGACAGCGTTATACATGTACGCTTCGACGCCTAAGTTTGGAGCTGAGAAACTGAACTGGAAGCCATCTTGCAGTAAGGCGGAGGCATGCAATGCTGGACGACTGAGGACTATCTCGGCACGCCCTATTCGAGCTTCGCGTTATAACCCACCGACATATCTAGAGACTGAGGCAGTCTGCGGAGCACGTAGCTAAGGCTAGATCGAAAACGATCCTAATATAATCCATTTACGGTGGGCCGTACCAACGGCACAGCGTAGATGCATCTTGCCACACGCAACAAGGAAGGGGCAGAGCTAGAGCGCCTGACATGAATGAAGAATGAGGTCCAGCACCCTATGCACATGAGTGAACGCATGCAATGACGATCTCCTAGGGGATCACCCGTGCATGTGCATGTCAGCAACAGTGTATGCCAAGGCGCATACGAGAGGCAGTAAGAAGAACAACTGAACAGCCTGCGGAGTATCTAGCATCTGCAGCACTATGCAGGTTGTTTCAGCGGCCCCAAACAAAGCTTTTGCTTGGGCCTTATCACAAGCAACCGCCTTAAAGGAGATTGAGCAGGCAGGGTACGGAGCGAAAACTTTGGCGCTGAACATCTCTGGGCTGGCATCTAGCCACCTGCATGCATGCAGGCCAGATCCAAGCCGCCTCGTGAGATACTTTCAAGTCCCGTGTAATGAATGCGAGAACATTGCACATCCACTCCCTCTTCGCTCTCTTCTCCTCTCTTCCTGTATCCTATCGAAAATGATGAGGGATATGAGTCATTAGTGGAAGCGCTTGAGGCCTAGGAAGCCGTGGTTTCGTATATTACTACGTGAAGTTAATAATAATAACTAGTGGTAACTTTTTTGAATTAAAAATAATAATAGAAGAATAGAAGAATAGAAGAATAGAAGAATAGAAGAATAGAAGAATAGAAGAATAGAAGAATAGAAGAATAGAAGAATAGAAGAATAGAAGAATAGAAGGATAGAAGGATCATTCCGTGCATTTACTGCATATTTTGCGTGCGAATTCTGCGCGAATTCTGTTCGTGCTTCCAGCCCATTCTGCGTGCGAATTCTGTGCGTTTTTCTTTGTGCATTTTGCGCGAATTCTGTACGTTCTTTCTGCGTATTCTGTGTGCGAATTCTGTGCGTTCTTTTTGCGCATTTTGCGCGAATTCTGTACGTTCTTTCTATGTATTCTCCGTACGAATTCTATGCGTTCTTTCTACGAATTCTACGTATTTTGCGTGCGCGTTTTACGGAATGCGTTCGGAGCGGTATATTCAGAG